>NC_133770.1:122845312-122856824 GCF_003597395.2 Chelonoidis abingdonii
GTGTTAACAGCCACTCAAGGGAAGTAAATAACGGCCAAGGGTCCAATCTGGACACAGTGCGATTTCCTTCCATATGAGGACAAGTCATAAATGAAATGTCCCATACTTTTTTTTCTTGGCCTGGCACCTAGGTTGTGGCAATGAGATACAATCTTTTGCAGGACATCCACCTCCCCAGGCAGTGGAATGCAAACTGCATAGTGAGAAGTCCATTACTGGGACTAGGACTTACCCAGAGTATAGAACGAACAATCTTCAACCACAGGAGAGATGGCGCATAAGGGGAGGGAAAAAGGCTTCCTTTCCTTGGTTGGGCAAGGGCAGGAGCAAGGAAAAAATGAAATCCCTGAACTACACACTAGTGAGGGAGGAAAGGAGATGAAAAAAGTGATTTTTCTTTCAAGGGAGTGGCTTGACAAAGTTTTAGTGTCAATTAGTAGTAACTGGACCACTATTTCCTACACGACATACAGGGTGAAGCGTTATGCACGCCTATCATAGGTCATCGAAATGAGAAAGCACAAAGATCGCACGGACGGCGCCCACTACGACCTCTGCTACGGCCACCGCAATTCATGGTCCCAGACCAATGGTGGTAGAGAAGGAAAGTGGGAGCATAGTTAGGAACTGCACACTCCTGTCCTCATATAAACCAGCTAATGGATGCAGGTGGGGGACAAGATCTCCTCTCTCCAGCCTGCTCACTACGCCGCTGCCTCTGTAGCGCAACTCTTCATGCTTCCAGCCCGTTTAATCCTTCCAGCTGCTATGAGACTGACAAGCAGCAGTAGCCACGCATGCCTCTGTAGTAAACACAGTTTATTCCTGGGGCTAGCATAGAGCATACTCAGTACTACTGCACTAATCATTAAGAATGTTCTCCTGCTCTATTTTAAAAATAATATCATTCACTAAACTATAAATGAAACATTATATTATAGGAAGACGGCCCCTGACTGCCCTCTTATCCCTCTCTGAATCAAAAGGGAAAGATAAATGCACATTACAAGGCCCACAAGTATTTCCAGAAGTAATTTTGAGAGCAAGCATAACAATTAGCTGTAATTGAGGAGAAAGCATCGTAAATTTGCACCGAAGTCAATGAGAAAGTGGAAGGGGGAAAAGATGTCAACAAAGAACATGTAAGCATTTCATATAATTTGATAAAAGCCTTCACCCTCTCCCTAGTACAACTTGGAAAAACCATCAAAACCAACTAAAACTGTTCGTTTAACTGCTGTGTACATGAAACACTTCAAGCGACTTACAACCATTCCTGGAAAAGCCCTAATTGGACTCATCTTTTATACTCAACACGAATTCAAAAAGGACGACCCTGCAAGGAAAATGAAAATTATGCCCATATATCGTTCTATCAGAGCCTGTTGTAATGCTCGCATTAGAAAGCTGACTGCTTTTGTTGCTGACTCACTGTGGGCAGTGAGTAGACATCCATTACACACCAGGATGAAATAGAAGGAACCATGGTCCCCTGGTTGAGGGAAACTAGCACTTGGACAGAGATACTGGAAAATCGGGAATGTTCAGGATTGTTCACTATACTTGAGGGACACCTACACAGCTTGCTAACTACGGAGCCATTACCTTGATTCCTCATAGTTGTGTTATTCGTCATCATACACTGAGTAAGTAAAAGAAGAAGAAAGGTAAGGCACTGCGCCAGACCAATATATCTCTCTGTGTGAAAGCACAGTAAGTGACTCGAACGCCGCGATCTTTAAACATACACAAGTCTGGTTGAACTTTGGTTACGGGATGTCTCTCGGGTAGTCAAAGACATAGAATAGGACTCTGAGACCAGCACAGCATTGTTCCTTCAGAGCTATCGGCCATTTGGACATCTTAGCTAAAAGAAGTCCAATACTCCTCCAATACTAGCTGGATCGAGACAAACAGATTTAACTATTCTGCTTTAATTAAATTTAATTTATTTATTCAGATTATGTAATTCAACACCATTTGCCATTTAAAGGGAAAACAAAACATCAATGTATGCTCTGAAAGCAATGTGTCCTTTTGTGGAAAACGAGATGTTTTAAAAATTCAGCAATAATTTCAGAAATCGGTGTTGTTTTTCTCTGTTAGATTTTTTCATGAATGATTATTAATAGCTTTCCCTCTAAGAACCGTCCGCGAGTGGCTGGCTTTCTAAGGGCTTGAGTTGCCTTGTCTCGCACTTCCAGCAAGACACAAATTTGGTTTAATTCCTACGGAACATGCGCGACTGCGATCTCGTACCTTAATACTTCTTTTTCTATTATGGTTATCGTACAGCCTCCACGAGCATCGCAGGCAGCAGCGGCCCCCTTGATCCACCGATCTCGTTATGTTAACTGATTACGAGCTTTCCTACGCCTTTTTTACCTTTTTTCTTACTCATATATCGTTGCGCAGCTCTATTCTCCTTATATGTATCTTTTAGTTCTGTTGTTTTTTTTTTTTTTTTTTTTTTTTTTTTTTTTTTTTTTTGTTTTTTTTTTGTTTTTATTTTTTTTTTTTTTTTTGTTTTTATTTCTATTTTTTTATCTTTTTTTTTTTTTTTTTTTTTTTTTGTTTCATTTATACTGTCATAACCCTCCTTTTATTTTCCTTTCTCACACATTCTCTCCTCACAGTTTGTCCTCTGACCCCATTTCCCTGAGACCCTCTGCCCCTTAAATTCCAAACCACGTCCCACGGCCCGACACCCTTAACACTACTACGCAGAGCAAGCGTGGGTCGGGAGTCAACCATGCGACCTGCCGGAGACGCAGCCACGCCCCCCCCAGAACTATTGTATCGATTAAGTATATCTTCCGACATTCATAGTTATATTGGAGAGGTGTATGTCATTTCTAAAAAATATCATGTTCTATCATTTATTATTTAGGTTACTTTTAAATATGGATTATGGCATTAGTAACTTTAGGTATCATCAGATCTTGATAATGCTTGGCACTGGGCTAGTTTATTGTATTTTTGGGAACAACTTGCTTTCAATGGTAAATTTCATATTTCAGTACATTATATTTTTATTCTCTATGGATTTATGTCCTAGCTAGTAGTGCTCACCTTTATCTGTGCAGCTGTTTCTGTTGTTGTGCTATTAGGTTTTTACTCCTGCAATTTCTGTGTAATTTTTTTGTCTAATTTTAAGTGACATAGCTTCAATAGAGGAATATTACTTTCAGCTTGTTAGCAAGCTTTCAAAAATGATTATTAAGAACAGTATGCTTTTATTTGTAATACATCTTCTAATAATACATGGCTTTAGAAAATGGAACAAGTAGAACGCAAATATTAGAAGAAATATTGTTGTATTAGTTGATCGTGTGTAATGCTACTCCTCACTTTCAGCTCCATCAATAATCTTAGAGGAATGGGGCAAAATGAAAAAAATTGTATTTTAGTTGATTAAGGTGTTCTCTTTCTTGGCCACCTATCTAAGATTTCTTAAAATAAAGTGGAAGAAATTCCTCAAATAAAAAATATTAGTACCTTGGAAAAACGTGTGGGTCTTAGTCCAATTAAAACAGAAATAGAAGGAAAAATCTAATATAAGAAAGTATGAATATCCTCTTTTGACTGTAAGGTTAACCAGTTTCAAAGATAAAGCCTGGCTGCGCGACCAGAGGACAAATACAGGGGACAGAATAACTTTCAATTGTGGGGGGAGTATGGTGTGAGTGCTATAGTTTTTGGTGCGTGGTATCTCTACTGGGATTGAAGAAGGCAAAACGTCAAGAGTTTATTCCTCCAAAACAATCTCTCTGAAAAAACAGTCTCTTAATTATAGACCAAATATAAAACATAACTAGGTATAAAATAAAGGCGAGTATAGGCTTAATATTTGTTTCTTTTATTTGCAAATGTGCATGGCTCGAAGGATTCAATGTTATTTTGGACTGAGAAAGTGAGTTTATATTTATATTTTTGTAATAAAGTGACTATTTTATTGTTAATCACTAAGTGTATAAAAACTATAAGGATGAGGAGGGAGTAACAACACGCAGTATCTATAGCTTGAAAGATCTCCCTGTACTTAAATACCATACGTAAAAATACAAAAGATAATTTATAAACTTTTAAAAGTTTTTCCTTTTATAATTAAAAGCTTTTCTTGCTAAGTGACCTGATGTTTTTTTTTTTAATTCTGGTGAAGACTCAAGGGGGCTGAGGTCTGGAATCACATGGGGAACTGGTTGGGGAAAGAAAGAAGGGAAGGGGGAGAGAGAGGTGAATTCTCTCTGTGATAGGAATTACTTTCTATCTCGTGAGAGTTGGGGAGGGGAGGGAGAAGAAAAGAGAAGCGAGGGGAGGAAAGTGAATTGTCTCATCTGTTTTTAAGATCAAGGAGTTTGAATCACAGTGATCTTCGGGTAACCCAGGGGAGGGGACGCCGGGAGAGGCCAATGGGGGGGAAAGGGTTTCTCTTTCCTTGTGTTAAGATCAGAGCTCAGAACCCAGAGAGAACCACCACCAAAAACTAATAGCACACACACCAACTTCCCTCCCACAAGATTTGAAAGTATTCTGTCCCCTGATTGGTCCTCTGGTCAGCTGACAGCCAGGCTTACTGAACTTGTTAACCCTTTACAGTCAAAAGAGATATACATTACTTCTGTTCTATTAATTCCTACTATCTGTTTATGACAAGACCCACATCTGTTTTTAAGCCAAGGTATAATTATTTTTAATTTGAGGATAATTCTTCCACTTTTAGTTACAGAATGGTGATGGGAGAACACTTTTCAACTAAAAAAATTACATTTGCCCATCAGTATTGAGGAGTGGAAGGGAGGAGGAGCATACACACACAACTAAACAAAATATTTTCCAAATTTGGCGTTTAACTTGTTCCATCTACAGCCATTGTTTTTAGAGATGTTTTAAAATAAAGCTAAATGTTCTAATAATCATTTTGAGCTTGCTACAAGTGAAGTAATTCCTCATGAAGCTCTGTCTTTGACATTACACAGAATGCAGGGAGAAATGCACACCAGAACACAGCTGCAGTAGGTGCTGCTGCTGGGATAATTTCCATGAGAGAGATTATAAATGTCTGATTGAAATACTTGAGCAAGTTGTTCCCAAAATCAAGAACTAGCCTGTGGCCAAGATTTTCAGATCTGTGTACCTAAAGTTAATATGCATAATCCATATTTAAGTGCCTAAATATAAATGGCCTGATTTTTAGAAATGGACATACACCTCTACCCCAATATAACATGAATTCGGATATTATGCGATACAGTAGTGTTCTGGGGGGGCGTGGCTGCGTGCTCCGGCAGGTCAGCATGTCTGACTCCGACACGCTGCTCTGAGTAGTGTGTTAAGGGTGCCGGGCTGGGACGTTGAATAAGGGGCAGAGGGTCTCAGGGGGTGGTCAGGGGACAGGGAGTGTGTGGGGGGGGGTTGGATGGTTCAGAGGTTCTAGGGGTGGGTCAGTCAGGGAACGGGGGCATTGGATAGGGCATGGCAGTCCTGGAGGTGATTAGGGATGGGGGAGGTGCCTCTGGCGGAGGTGGTCAGGGGACAAGGAGCAGGGGGGCTTAGATGGGGATGGGGGGTCTCTGGGAGGGGATAGATTTGAGCCCAGAGAGGGCCACAAGAAGACAGGGTTTCCAGGCAGGAAGCCCTGAGGGTATGGCCCTATACCAGGGCCATGACAAGTTAAAGACNGGGAGGGGATAGTCAGGGGACAAGGAGGGGGGGGTTGGATGGGTCGAGGCGGGGTTCTGAGGGGGTCAGTCAGGGGTGGGAAGTAGGTGGGGGTCAGATGGGGGGGCTAGGCATGTTTGCTGACTATTAATAATGGAAATGCTCAAGGCCAAAGCAAGTTTGATATAACGCAGTTTCACCTATAACACGGTCAGATTTTTTGGCTCCCGAGGACCATGTTATATCAGGGTAGAGGTGTACCTGCGAATCCGACTGAAGTAAATGGCAAGTGCCAGGTGCTCAGGAAATGCTTATTCCCAAATGTAACAATTGCTTCCATGAGAAGGCCAGTTGATTTCAATGGGAAACAACGTCTCAGTAGTAAGCACTATGCTTGATATTAAATGTTTTTGCAAGATCAGGTCCTTGAAGTCATAACTGGGAACTGGAAAAGGTAAGGTTCTCACAGAAGTAATAAATTCACCAACACTACCTCTCCCTTTTACATGTTTAATCATGTAATATTAATTGGGTCAACATTTCAAAGGGCTAACCTTTTTTTCAGATGTTTGCATCCTCAAAATTTGCACATGCACTTTGCACCCCAACTTAGCTGCAGTCACAAGCTGAGACCACAGGTCAACGGCAGGCACAAATCTGTGTATTGTTTGTGGGTGAAAAATAACTGATATAAGTACCCACCTTCACACCAATTATTCATGTTGTAGGTACAAATTTTAAGTGATTCCAGTCCTCAGCTCTTTCATAATTTACTTCAGTATTTGCAGTGTAGTCAGGCTATTATTACCCTGAGAACCTTTTACATTTGTATCGTTGGTGGTGCACTAACATTTGTGCAGTTGACAATTTCCCAGTGATGTGTGTTGCAGTTATTTTACTGTATATTACATTGAAGTGTTCCTTTAATGGTAGTCTTATGGAAGTAAGAAAAACATCAAGAAAATTATTGACAATATTTACTCCTGGTGGAATTCTGTGCAAAATATTTTAAAATTCTGCATATTTTATTTGTCAAAACAACAATATAATCACACCAGTTTCAATTATTTTTGGTAATTTATTTCAAAAATACCTGTCAACAGGTATGTCTGTAAGAATACCAACAACACAGATTTAGGAAATGTTTTTTTGACAAATAGAGTCCTTACTAGGCATATTAATACAGAACTCTGAGTAATAATTCATTGAAACTACAATACAGAACCGTATTTCCCACACCCCTCAGAAGCAGTGCAAAGGCTTGGGGGAGTCAGGAGTAATGGAGGAGCTGAGGGAGAGGGAAGTAAATTGCTGGGAAGGAGCCTGGGTGTGAACGTGGAGGGTTGTTGGGTATGGGTGGGAAAAGTATGGAACAGTTTTTTTGGGTGGGTGGGTGAGGATTCTTAGGGAACTTCCCCCACGCAGACCATGGCTGACCCCTAGCCTCTCCCATTCAGTCAGGCACACCTGCCCATCCCCATGTGTTTGTACCCTCGCCCAGCCACGCCCCTGTCCCCACCCTCCCCCCTGTGGCCCTGTGCCTCCACTCCCATTCAGCCCCTCCCTGCCCCAGTCTTTCCTCCCCCGCTAGCCCTTACAAACCCATCTGAACCCCCAGCAGCCTCTCGCTGTCTGTCTCCCCATATCACCTGTCTCCTGACCTGGCCTGACAAGCTCTGCAAAGAAGACAGCTCTCTCCCCTCACTGGCCGTGAGCTGCAGCAACATTTCAGCCGAAGCTTTTTTCTGCACAAAAAATTAGAAAATCGGCAGGGCTCATTAATTATGCACGTGCACAGTAGCACAGATTTGCCCCAGGAGTAAATATTACCATCTTACGTACTATATTAAGTTAATTGGTGGAGCTTGTGCTGCCTTGCAATACCTGTATGTAACATGATTCACTCTGAATACTGCATCCAATTAATTCCAGGACATCACTGGTCAGAACACTTCAAGTTTTGTGGAAAATTATAGCACCTGTGCAACTATCAAAGGATCAGACAGCTGGTTGATGGCACCAATTGCCGTCTTTCAGCACAACAGTACACCATCTCTGCTCAAGCTCCCTATAAAGTTTAACATATTGACACCTTGAATTATTCTTCTCCCAGACAAAGAATGGTGGGGGAGGAGGGAAAGGAGAGAATAGGCAACAGAGGTATGAGAGGAAGAAAGAATAGAGGGCACACAATCCCAGAAAGGGGGGGGAGGAGGGAAGATTGGGGGACCCCGGCATGTGGTGGAGGGAGAAATGGAGGAGCACGCAGAGCCCCAACCACAGGGGAAATGGGGACCCAGAAAGGGGATGGAGGAAGTTGGAAGGAATTCCTGAAATACAGGGAATTGGAGAATGGTACACAGATCATTGTGGGGGGGCAGGGGAAAATATGCAATGGAGTTCCTGGTGTGTGCAATAAATTTGACCTACAGACACTACAAAGGGTGATTCTCTACTAGATTACAATAAAACAAAACAATGATGTAAATTGCTCTACTTAAAACTTCCCAGTTATTAGAAAGTGAATCTATACAGGTCCAAAGAATACAGTGTTTAAGCTGTAACATTTTTATTTAAGTGGCATTTGGCAGTGCTTAATACACACAAAATTAAAATCAAACGGATGAAAAATTATTATTGTACCTTAAGTATCAAATTCTTTCATTTATTCACCCTAGAACCAAATTATATACTAGAAATTTCAGTCATTTCATTAAACAAACATTTGTGAATTTCATAATTGTTTTCTGAAACAATTTTACATCAGAGTAAATACATACATAAAGTAGGAGGTTAAGTAACTGTGAGAAAATGTATTTGCTGATGGTGCCTATGGCTGTAACGTGTGAGTGGTCAGTACACAGCACTCTGGCCATCAGAAAGTTTCATTCTTCAAGCAGCCAAGCTAGTGATTTCTACAGCTGGTTGTTTCCAGGATCTTCATTTCAACTGTTTGCACCGAAAGTTTTTAAAAACACACACCCAATAAGTAACAGCATCATATTAAGTGTCCTTTAAAGTGGCATTGCCAAATTTGCCTTTGAACATTTCAAATATGTTGATCGCATACCAAAAATGACACATGAACTCAAGCTTGTCAGTTACTTAAGAAGTTTTTGCACACTTAGCGTAGGAACTGTAATTTCTTTAAAAATTGGCACATAGTTAGGATTTGGTTGGCTTGAACCTTGGTCCAGAGTTTCAATGATGGTCTGTTTCATGTCCCTGCTGGCATCTCCTCTTACTGTCAGCAAAGCTGAAATGTGGTCATCCCTGCCAGACAAAGGTACAAACCAGCAATGTCAGTACAAACCTTTGTACAAGTAATTAAACATTTGACAAAATGTGTTAGATCACAAATTTTCTGGCCACCATGTTTTGCCTCAGTGCCACAGTACCTTTGCAACTTAGCCAGGCTTCCAGATATTCAAAAATTGTGCTCACAGATCAACTTCTCAGTCTCTTTGTAAAGAATTCTCTCCTCCCACTTTGAAACTATGAGATGAATGCTGTGTAATATACATTTGTTCTATATTCCCAAAATATTTCCTTTGATATGCCAGAGTACATATCCACCCACACCACTTTAGAGTACATGTGTTAAAATATTACCATTTTATTCTATGGATCTCACAAGAAGGTGATTAAACCATACAATAGAAAAAACAATGACAGGATATACATCGACCACACAGGACTACTCTGGCCTAGAACTAACCTTAAAAGAATCAGTACTGTTAAAACTCGAAGCTCAGACACAGTATGAATGGTATTACCTGATATCAGGGTATTTACTAACTAAAGTTGAGACTTCCAGATAAAGCAATGAAGGATCAGTCAGCTTGATAACTTCTGCAATGGCTACAATGATGTCACAAAGCCCTTCAGTGTCCTCTCCAGATCCCTATAAATCGAACAACAAAAAACATAAGCAACAAAATTCTTTAACCTTTACTCTCAGTATTTTGTTATAGACACTACCTGCATTGTTTATTTTCAAAACTTCAGCTGAAATTTAAGACAAATTGTTAGTAAAACTGGAAGGAAAAAAAGGCCACTTAAATTACTACAGATGACATTTTCCTCATTTTCGGTCTCCAATTTACCCAATATATCTGGACCAAGCTACTTCAGTTTTTTCTGATCAATATTATTTGCCTAATCTAATCTGTACCATGTCCAGCACGTGGTTATCTGAGTGTCTAATCATTTCTTTCGTTTCAGCTTGATACTCTTTCACAGACCAATGTTCTCTTTTCTTTTCCCCTTATATTCAGGAATTAACACCTTTTTTGTCTGCTTTAGGTCAGACCACCACCACATATTAGTGATTCATGGCTCTGAAGAGAATAGCCTCCAGTTTCAAGTCCTGTAGAACCTCAGACTTATGAACACCAGAGTTACAAATGGACCAGTCAACCACACCTCTCATTTGGAACTGGAATTATGCAATCAGGCAGCAGCAGACACCCGCCCCCCACAAAAAAAGCGCAAATATAATACAGTACTCTGTTAAACGCAAACTACTAAAAAATAAAATAAAGGGAAAGCAGCATTTTTTCTTTTACATAGTAAAGTTTCAAAGCTGTATTAAGTCAATGTTCAGTTGTAAACACTTGAAAGACCAACCATAACGTTTTGTTCAGAGTTGTGAACATTTCAGTTATGAACAACCTCTAATCCTGAGGTGTTCGTAACTCTGAGGTTCTAATGTAATGCAATTCTGTTGGATATAATATCCCCTTCCTCTAGGCTCATCTCTCACAAGAACCCCATTTTTTTAAGAAGCTACTTTTTACTCTGTTTGCTATTTAGGCATCTTGGATTCTCATCTTCCAAAGCTCAGTTGTCAGCAGGATACTTCTCAAAATAATTGTTCAGGGTCACTCCCATGTGTATTAGAGAAGTTAGAGCCTATTAGAGGTTATCTAGTTCACCTCTATGTTGATGCAGGATTGATTCCTGCACTACACTTCCTAATATTTGGTCCAGTATTGTTTTAAAATGTCTTAAGTCTTTTACCACTTCCATTCAAAGATTATTCCATAGCTGAATACATCCTGCAGCACTGACATGCAAAGTGTCTGGAATTGTCTATCAAGCTTCTGTTTGCAGTGTTGTTGAAGCTATGTCGGTCCCAGGATATTAGAGAGACAAGGTGGGTCAGGAATATCTTTTATTGGACCAACTTCTGTTGGTGAGACAAGCTTTTGAGCTTACAGAGCCTTCTTCAGGTCTGGGAAAGATATTCAGGGTTTGTCTTTACTTACAGTGCTACAGCAGCGCAGCTGCACACCGGTGCAGATGCGCCGGCACAGCACTTTAGTGAAGATGCTACTATGCCAATGGGAGAGCTTCTCTTGTCAGTGTAGTTAATCCATCTCCCTGAGAAACTCTCCCATCAACATAGCGCTGTCTTCCTCAGGTGGTTAGGTTGGTATAACTATATCACTCAGGATGTGGATTTTTCACACTGCCGAGGGACATTGTTATATTGATATAGGTCTGTCGCGTAGACCTGGGCTCAGAGTGTCACAGCTAAATACAATGTGGAACAGGTAAAGAGTTAACATATTGCAAGAGACCATTTAAGGTGTTAATTGCCTATCACAGGACAAAGTAGGGTTAGTGGGCTACACGTTGTTGTAATGAGCCATAAATCCATTAATTAAACTACGCGAGTGAAACAACATAATCACGAGGCTGGCCTGGTCTACACTACGCCGTTAAATCGATTTTAACAGCGTTAAATCGATTTAACGCTGCACCCATCCACACTACACTGCTCTTTAAATTGATTTAAAGGGCTCTTTAAATCGATTTCTGTACTCCTCCCCAACGAGAGGAGTAA
>NC_133770.1:122860039-122932461 GCF_003597395.2 Chelonoidis abingdonii
GGTCCCACCAGTCTGTGCTTGTTTCCCGGGCCCAAAATCGGCGTTCAATGGGTAGAACCTGCCCCATTACCAGCAGTAGCTCCAAAACGCAGGGGCCCGCGGTTAGGGAGAATTCAGTGTCCATGTCCTCATCGCTCTCGTCGCCGTGCTGCCATAGCTGCCTCCTCCTTGTCTGCCTTTGCAGTTCATGGTTCACCATAGACTGAACGAGAATGTGCGAGCTGTTTACAACGTCCACGATTGCGTTACTGATCTCAGCAGGGTCCATGCTTGCTGTGTTATGGCGTTTGCTCAGTTCACCCAGGAAAAAAGGCGCGAAATGGTTGTCTGCTGCTTTCACAAAGGGAGGGGTGAGGCTGTACCCAGAACCACCCCCGACAATGATTTTTGCCCCATCAGGCACTGGGCTCTCAACCCAGAATTCCAAGAGGCGGGGGTGACTGCGGGAACTCTGGGATAGCTACGGAATAGCTACCCACAGTGCACTGCTCCAGAAATCGACGCTAGCCTCGGACCATGGATGCACACCACCGAATTACTGTGCCTAGTGTGGATGCGCACAATCGACTTTATAATATCTGTTTTATAAAACCGGTTTAAGCTAATTCGAATTTATCCCGTAGTGTAGATGTAGCCACTCTCAAATGTACTCGCAGAGAAAAGTGATTAATAACAGAAACACCCTATCACTCGTTGGTGAACACTTTTCGTAAAACAATCACTCCATATCTGACCTCTCAGTCCTTGTCCTCAAAGGAAACCTGCACAAAAACCTTCAAAGATGAGTTTGGGACCTGAAATTCACAAATTCTAGATACCAAAAATTAGGGACTTAATGGGAGACACTGGATTTATGGCTCATTACAATAATCTGTAACCCACTAATCCTTCTTGTCCTATGACTGTACAGGTATTAACTGCCTACTTCACCTTGAATGGTCTCTTGCATTATATGTTAACTCATCTGTCCCACCTGGTATTCAGCTGTAACACTCTTGAGTATCTTTCCCAGACCTGAGGAAGAGCTCTGTGTAAGCTTGGAAGCTTGTATTTTTCACCAATAGAAATGGGTCCCAACACCACATAATACTGCAGCCATCTTGTATATTAAACTTCTGCACAACTGAATTCAAGAGTCCAACATTACAGCCTAAATTCATACTCAGAATTCCAGAAAGGATGCAATAATATCCCAGAAAACTTAAAACAGAAAACAGAAAATAGAAAAAAGTCTCTTCAGACCAATTAACAAGTTTGAATACCTTGCATACAATGTTTTACCCCAGAATTAAATGTCTACACATCTTTAGGAACAGTCAAATGTACATATCTGATCTTTTAACAACAGTCAGGTTAATGGCACTATTGGAGGGTATAAATACTTACAGCTGCTAATTTTTTAAACAGAAACCTGAACTGGTCTGCTTCTTTGATCATTCTTTCTGCACCTTCTTTTCTCTCTTCTGCATTCTTGAAAGATATACGTTTTAACATAATAGCCTTGATGTACTCCACAACCACTCTACGATGGGCCTCAACAGTCATTTTCTGAGGAAGAGAAATATTGGAGTTGTACCAGTTAATTAAAAAAATTACCTATCACTTCTGGAAAGAGTTATAATCAGGCTTTAAAAATGCTCTTCTGCACTCATAACTGGCCCAAAGGTAGCTTTCCCTGACAAGTGCCTGCAGCAGCAGTAAAAGGTTCTTGTAAGTTCCAAAAAAGCTGCTTTTGCTGGTGGGGAACCTTATGAAAAGCTGCAGAATCTTTGGGTCAAAATCTGGTTTCAGACACCCATATGTAAATGCAAAGTAATGCTACTGAGATGCACAGAGTTACTCTAAATTTACACCGGAGTAGCAGAGATAAGAATCAGGTCCCCTATGCTGAAGGAAGGGACAGATACTGGTAAGACTGAGGAAGCAGAGATAAGATTGTTTTTGATGATGGATCTGGACTGTACACGAGCTCAGAAACTCCCAAGAAACGGTGTAGATAAATGATGTCTGTGAAAGACTTAAGGGAAGCTTGACATAGACACTACTTGTTCCCTCCTAAACATTTACCAAAGGTCCCCACACATGGATAAACTCAGTGTCCTCCAGGCTATTGGTGACAAGGAGGTAGACTACACTGCATCTTCAATGATGAAAAGGCAGATGGTGGTCCTAAGGGAGCAGATGAAAGTAAGGGTCTGCTGGTTGCCAAAAGATCTGTTGGCCCAAATCCCTTAAAATGAGAAGGTGGTACAGACTGTGGGTTGAAAAGCCAATGCCAAGCTCTGAAGTAGACAGAGCTCTTCTCCGTGCAAAACATTTTTGCTTCAAGGTCATATAAGTATCCTTGTAAGGCAAGCTGATCCATGGGTTAGGACTAATTCCAGGAATGATGTATCTTTTTCTTCTGAAATTTTTTTTAAATTTAAGAAGTGGTACTATGATTAAATATTAGACCTCCAAACCCGTAAGTATGGAAGGTGAAGATGCCAAATTGACTTCAACAGGGCTAAAAGTCCTTTATCAGAAGGACTCTGACCAGTCTCTTCTGGTCTCTTGAGCCTGAAAAGTAAGGGAGGCATAGGCTACATTTAATTTTGGGAGAGGGTCCTTATTCCAATCATTCCAAATGATTAGAGAATGCATCATATTTTATGTTCAGCAAACTTTCCTAAACCCTGATCTCCATGTCAGCTTCAGCCATTTTATGTTGATAATTTAGAAAGCAGGGAGGAAAACTTTGTAAAAATTATTTTAACGACACAAAACTGAATTAAAATTAAACTGATTAAAGGGAAATGCTCAAGCACAATATATTAAAAAGTAAAAGATAAAAAGTAGGTTTGATCTACTGTACAGTGGCAGTTCAAAGATCCACTGGCAGACAGAAAATAAAGGAGATGAGTTTGGACATTATGCCTCTAACAATTCTACTTTTAGCATAAGGTTTATGGCCTCAACTAGGCTGATTGCTTTATATTGGTTCTGGAATTTACAGAACATGCAGTTCCACGAATGTATTGCAGAAGTACAGCGTTAGTGTCAAGACCAAAATCTATATATAAACAGTCCTGAGGAAATAGTGCTATACTAAACTCTTGTGAACTTTATGGGCACAATCCTTTAGCCCTAATCTTCCTTAGGAAGAGTTAATAGGAATCTGAGTGAACAAAGGAGACATAAGAAAATTAGGATTTTTTGTGATAGGTTTGTTTTTACTAATAAGTAATGTTATTTTTTCTGGATTACATAAATTAATAAAATGTTCAACAAATTAATCTGACTCGATACTCAGAGCATATTATCTGAGAAATATGTTAGGCAAAATACCTTTTTATAGGGTTTTTTTATTCTTGCAAAATCATTGAAATAATCTTCTACAGTGACACAGATTGTGTCCACAGCATTAGATCCAGTCAGCCACTTCTTTGTCATCAGCTCATTGAGATGCGGCTGAAAAAACAACAAAAACTAATCAGAAAAATTTCTGAAGGGTGCCTATCCCCTCATTTCCAACAGATCTTAAAATGAAGTTCAGAACAACAACAGGTAAAGCTGATTCCACAATGTACACCATTTGTAAGTCTTTCATATGAAATAAGTAACTACATATGCAAATAGATCAGACTGGTAGAAAAAAAGGACAGTATTGCATTAGCAGCATAAAAAAACTAAAGTAAGCAGCCAACTATTGACTCTAGTGTTTGCTTTGTCTTAATTCATTGACAGTTTAAGGGTGTTTACTATGGATAAGGTAACAATTATATCCTGTCCTAAGTAAACTCAGAGGTGAAAAGAACAAAATGTTTATCAACCCAAGATAAAAGGTACTTATATAACAGTTGTAATTGTTCTTATACTGAAATATTATCTGTCCTCTCCTGAATGAGCTATGATTGGCTACTACAAATTCCTCCTCTGATTGGCTAGTACCAGGACTCCACAAGTCCACACCAAAACTGGTGGCCTAAATGTCTGATTCTCTCCCCACTACCTCTACCCACTTACTTTATTTGCCTCTTAAGTCTTAATTCCTCATTTCCCTCTCTAAGAATAATTCTTTATAAAATATTGTGTTTTTATATCTTATATGAACAATGTGAGTGTTTGCACAGGGAGTTAAGTCGTCGAGGCAAGGGGCAGGTCTGGGGAATTCTAAGGACAATCGCTAAAGTGGGAAGATTGTGTTTCTAATTCCCGTATACTTCATGATAAATAAGTAACTGGAGCTGAACAGCTCCTAAAGTTCATAAGAAAAAAGTTTTCTATGAACCTTCCATGGATATGGCTTGCGGTCAAACACATACAGAATATGGAATTCAGAAGTGCTATTGCTAGTTTGTTGCAAAGCAACAGAGCTACTAAGCCCTAGAGGAGTTGACTCCTTTTTATGCTCCCCCACTTTTTTCTTTAACCTCCCCCCCTACATTCCAAGGGAAATGCCATACAAAAAATCATGTTAAAGTTTCATGTTTCAGAACCAAAAAGTTGGGAAATGCCACTGTTAAGGTTGTGCCTACTCTTCCCCCTTCAACATGTGCTCGATACGCTCTCGAATGTGATCTTAAGTTATTTCCCCAATAATGCAATACATTAGCCTTTGTTTTCCCTACAACTTTGGATACTCAAATGCTACATCAGCACAATATACTTAGTATATGCTAGACACACACTGCCTGCTCAAATTATTTGTGTGAAGTGTACACACGTTTATTTTTACACAACATACTACATATTCCATTACCCTGCATTTGCAAGTTTGTTGACATATTGCTATTATGCAATACAAACCCCACCTAACTAGCAGCCAAGATAGCTTCTTAATTAATGTCCTTATTCCTGAATTTCATAATAAAAAAGGCTCTTTTTGGAGGAAAAAAAGTTCCAACCTCTAAATCCATGAAGACTTCATCTAGCAGGCTAGAGCATCCTTCTTTGGCAATGGTGTCTAAAATTACATCCATGTTTGCATGGCTGCTTGACATTCCCTCTTCCATTTCATTTTTCAAATATTTCCTTTTCAAACTGATTATAGATTCTCTGCAATAAACAAAAACATTTTTCAGCATCCAGTCTGACATGTATGTACTAGCACACACTGTTATTGTTATTACATTGTGTTTGTGAGGGGTGTTTATGCATGAATGACACATTGGGTGGTGTCTGTTTGGGAGGATGAATGGCCTTTGTAGCCTGCCCTGTAGGTCTTTATTCCAGCACTCACCTACATCCCTTTAATGACTACCTTAGGGTGCCACTATGCATGTGTGACTACTTTTCTACAGCTATAGAGGTCTGGAGGGCCAAAGGAATGGATGTGAGGGTTAGAGTCCTTCGATCTCTGAAGTAATGGGCAGGTGAGATACCAGGCAAGAAAAAAATATGGTATTGGCACCAATGTTTAGATATTCAATCTCTTTTGCATTATTTTAGCCTACAGTCAGGTCTGAAGAAGCTGGGATGTCAGAATTGATTCCAGTCTTAGATGTACGCTGTTAAATGCAAGATTGGTGGTTAAAATGTGAACTCTTCATGATTTAATCAAGGAGGAGGGCTCTTCTTCTGTGTATATTACTGAAATCTCATTATAGCTGGACTCATTTGGGAACAGTTGGTACTAGGCTGGCATTTAGTACAGCATGAACAAAAGGGGGATTGATAGGGAGGGAATATAATTCTTTTTGCATCCACTCTGAAAAGTTGAAGGTCTCCTATCCCAAAACTGAACTGAATAAACGGTATTCATCTTTAATTGTTGATGGAAGTCCCAGGCTGGAGTTAAGTTATAACTTCCCTCTTGTACTTAAAAATCCCTGTGTGATCTAATAAAATTCTTCACTATAGCAATCTTGGAAGAAGCGAGGCTGATAATGCTCAGTGACCGAAAAAATTCACGAAGAATTCTTAGAATCATCTCAGGTTTTTATGGCACTGACCACCATAGGCGCATTACAGATGGTTACTGGCTCCATTCACATAGTTGATCACACTTTTGATATAATATTTGGGCCAAAATTGGAGGTTAGAAAGTTGGAAATGAGGCCCTCCTCATGACCATTATCTTCTACATTTTGAGACTGGGGCACCCCTGTCCTGTCAGAACAAGGGATATGATTTGATTGTCTTCAAAATGTAATGAATCCACAGTACCACCATAAGAACATGAGGGATTATATTGGTCCTCTTCCAGATCAACCTATTAAGCATTTGGTAAGATTTTATAATTAAAAAAGGAATCCCCAATCATTACAGTGTTCTCTACACACCCATTTTTCCAGCTTTGCCTACATAGGTCACAGTGGTTTACGGATGAGTTATGACATATCAAGCATAAGGCAAAACGGCTAGAATGCCCATGGCAGAAGCCATGGGCTAAAGTGAATTGATAAAGATTTCTTTAAATTCTCATGCCATTGCTCTGAGAGAGGCAAAAAACGGTATTTTTCTTTCCAAAGCTCTGCAAAGTCTTAATTGGTGGTTTTACTTTAAGTGGTGGACAGATGATTAGCCTGAGCTGCTTTTACTCAGTGGCCAATTTCAGTGTCACCTTAAATGGATTGGGACCTGCCTTTTTCCCTCTGCAGTCAGTTGAGACCCTTGAGCTGAAACCCCCTTGGTATAAAAAAGAAGGAACAGCTGGACGGGCATTCTCCAAAAGGGGCCCTCAATTATATATGCATTATAAATTGAGATAAATAAATATTTATTTTTTTACAATACTGTGTAAATGTCCAAACTTACTTAAAGGTCTGACAGTTGTTGATTATGGCAATCATATATTGAACATAGCACTGAGGATGCTGACGATTTTTTAGGTGCTCCTCTTTATATAATTGGGCTTCTTCTTTGTACCTGTAGAAAACCCGAAGAGCTATTAAACAGATGAAAAGCTACACAATTCTAAGCCAAATGCCCACTGATAGCCTGAAGAACATTCACAGGTGTTTTGTGGAAAGCTGATTAGTCACAGGTCTCTAGGATTTCCATTGCAAGACTTTAAAAATCAGCTGAGTACAAGAAGGATGTGCTTGCCTAGCTGCCTCTATTTGGAACCATCGCTTTACCGCAGAAGATATAGAGTCAGGAGCTGATTTCAAGAACTGACCACTAGTGAGACTGGAGCTGCCAGTCACCAACAGAACAAAATTTCCTGAGGGAGCGGAGAAGGAAAAAAGGCAGCAAGGTACCATGTCCAGTGGAAAAAGGACCAGGTGGCATATCTGGGAGAGGACAGGGACCAGGCAATAGGGAAGCATTTACAAGAAAGCAAAGGTAGGAGTAGGGGACAGAGAGAGAGAGAGGACTAAGAGACTTCAGAGTACCACCACCCTCCCCCTTTTTTTTTTTACCTTGTCAAGAATGAATTCATTTGTTGAAGACAGAGAAGCAGTACCTTCATTTTCAAATCTTCACTTATCTGAGCAGCCACCTGAAGATTCTGCTCAAACATCTAAAATGAGAAATAGCTTAGTTATAAAGATAGACCAATAGCTGGAATAGCGACACAAACATGGCAGGATTCCCTACAAAATGCTATTTGGAGAGTTAAACTGCTGTGAGATCCCCCACATTTTTTTAAATTAAATCCATACACTCTCTCCTACTAATCAAAAGAATAGCAACTGCCATGAATTTAATAGGTAACTTCTTGCCAGGCATCCACACGTCTGATTTTTAAAAAACGGTACCGAGAGGCAGTCAGATATTTTTCATGTAAGGAAGCATCACTCTGGATTCCCCCCATCTCCAAATCAGTGCTGGTTTGCTCTTCATAGTGGACCAATGTCTTTAAGTCAGCTCCTTCAGCATTTCTACCTATTCCTACATATGCAAGAGATAACTTGGCATCAGAAGAATGCTCACAATTGGGCACAAGATGAAGGTGCTCTAAAATTGTGGGGATGAATGGGAAGGGAATAGGAGAAGACATACAGATGAAACAAAGAAGGGAAATAAATGAGAACGTGAGAGGATATACAAGCTACCTTTATGCTGGCAAGTTTCTGAAAGTCTTTCATTGTTGCATTAGTAGTGGAGCTACTCCACTCATGTGGTCAATGGTTGTTGTGCTAGTGTAGATCAGTCACCAGCATTTTAACTATTTGTCATCTAGCCTTGTTCAGAAACCATAACCAGAACTGATGCTAGTACAAGTGTGGATTAATTTGATGAAAACCTTAGTGTAGATGAGGTCATGGAGACAAGGCGGGGAACATGTGAGAGACTGGGAAAAGAAACTCTCCCTTAAGATATTTGTCTACTACTTTTAAATGTAAGTTGCAAAATTAACAATGGTTTGGGACTTTACTTTTTATGATTTATAAAGAATGTTTGAAAGGCTCCCCCACACACAAAAAGGGGAGGTTGTTCTACTTTTTTAATCTTAGAAATATCAGGAACATTAAGACCTATCTTCCCTATTTTTGCTGAAGGACTTCTTTCATGATTCACATGAAGATGTGTGGGAGCTCTTAACTGAAGTAGCATTTAAATGGTGAGGTTTTTGGATCCTTCACAGAGAGAGCTTTTCTCCCAAGCGTTTTAGGGCCTATCTACATTAGGAAATTTGAATTAGTATAGCTATCCTGGTGTAAACCTCTAATCCTGATGCACTGTACCAGTATGATTACTCCAGTAGCTTCCTGAAGTTAAGTTACATGGGTAGTTTTGCATCAGTGTAGAGAATCCACATTAGGAGTTCAAACAGAAGTAGATATATCGGTAGTTACTTCAGTGCAAATTTCTCTAATATAAACAGGCTCTTAGTTAAACAAGTGTTAGCATAAAAATCCCAACAAAAAACGCCCATATGAACAGTTTTAAACTGTCTGAATAAGAATAATTTCCCTTTTCATTCAGGTTTCACATCCTTCGTGTTACTGATGTCATGAACCTACGAGTTTGCCAGTCAGCTGTACTCTTCCACAATTGACAAAATCTGACTTTCTAATGTAAAAAACGAAACAAAAACAACACAACCCACACAAACAGAAAAAACAACAACACAGCAACTTTTTTCTTTGGAGGGAGCAAAGGGAAGAAAATGGAAACATGTCCTGACCTTTAAAAAAAGGAACCACACACACACGTACAGAAAAGCCACAACCCCATTTACCTCTCTTTAGGTAATCTTTAAAATTTGTAGAATGCAAGAATGTGCCTGGGTGAACCCAGGCACAATCTCTTCAACATTCCATTTCATTCTTACCCTTACATAACATTCCTCAGGTGTTTCAATCTAACAAAAATTCAAGGCAAAAGTAGGAAAGATGGCTGTTCCTACTCAGTATTGTCTATAGGTAAGAAATGAAGCTTCAGTCGGTTTTTAAACATTCCTTCCCTTCCTGTAATGATGCTGTACAGAACAGGAGGTAGGTAGCATGCAAAATACTATCAGTATGACAGAAAAAAGAAGAAAATCATGAACGATTCACTGATGTTTCTGGATATATTCTTAGATATCTTATGAGAGAACTATGAAAGTGTTACAAATACCCTTAACGTTCACTCTTCTAGCTCAAGAGGCTGCCACTCTTCTAGATAAGCATCTCATAATGAGAAAATGAAACCAATTCAATCTGTATTGGTACAAAGAATCTGCATTTCAAGAGCTTCCTGGTTTTCCTGCTTTTCTCCCTGCCCCATTTTTCTATTTTATTTTTCAGATTTTTTTTTTAATTAATTCATACCTGAAAAACAATAGCTGCAAGTGTAGTCTGATAGTACCCATCTTGATCTGCTTCTGGCTCAGTTTCTTTTATCCAGTCTTTTTTATCTGTCTCCAATGCTTTTCGTAGCCAACCAATGATGTTGGACTGCAGTAAATAGATTAAAAAGAAACAGGAAGAAGCAAAGATAAAATTACTTGGAATCAAAATAGGAAAAAACCCACCATGACCTTCAGACAAATATCCCTTTTCATAATTAAAGGTATTTTAACGAAGAAGGAAAATCAATTTCCACTCACTCTCATGGCTACTGTTATAACCATCACTGTCATCTAAATAGGAGTGATCAAAATTTCACACGCAAAAATTTATTTTGACAATGGCCTTTTTTTCCCCAAAACGAAGCTTTTGTAAAGATCAGTCACCTTTTTTGAAGTTTTTCACAAAAAATGAAACTTTTTTAAATTGAAATTTGTCAAAATCATGTTCAAAACAATTACAGGACATTTTCATTTCCTGAAGGTGTATGTTTTTGTAAAGAAAAGCCTTCAATTACTATTTCAAACACAATTTCAGTAAAGATCTCAAGCTGTCATCAAAAATGGAAAATTGGTCCATTTTCAATCCCATGAAAAATTTTCAAAATTCCCCATAAACTATTTTTTTAACCTGTTCTACACCCAAATATTTTTCAAGTGGCAGCCACTTGGACCCAAGGCAGATATTTTGGCTGTTAACATGCCCATCCTGAAAGACAGCAAAACATTTCCTAGCTTTGTGCCACGCTTCATGGTGGAAGGTGGATAAGCAAAATAGGTAGACCTTGGATAGTTCTGAGGTATCATGGAAACCATCTGTTCATTAAAAGGCTTTTTCTATCATGTCTGTTCAAGAGTCATGCTGAGAGACAAGGCAGATGAGGTACATCTTTTACTGGCTCAGTTTCCTGGCCCAATAAAAGATTAACTCACTTGCCTTGTCTCTCTAATATCCTGGGAGCAACATGGCTATAACTACACTGCATACAAGAGTCAAGCTGACAGACATGCAAGAAGATCAGGGTGTTTGGAGAAAGAGTTGAAAAGACTGTATGCCAAGTTTTGATATACCGTATATACTCGTTCATAAGCGAAATATTTTTTGTAAAAAAATGATTCATCAAAAAGTGGGGGTCGGCTTACAAACGGGCCTACACCAAAATTTGATGATTTAAAACTCTATGGCAGGGATCAGCAACCTTTGGCATGCGGCTTGCCAGGGTAAGCACCCTGGCGGGCCAGGTCGGTTTCTTTACCTGCTGTGTCCGCAGGTTCAGCCAATCACGGCTCCCATTGGCTGCGGTTCACTGCTCCAAGCCAATGGGGGCTGCTGGAATTGGCGTGGACCAAGGGATGTGATGGCTGCCACTTCCTGCTACCCCCATTGGCCTGGAGTGGTGAACTGCACCCAGTGGGAGCCACGATCGGCCGAACCTGTGGATGCAGCTGGTAAAGAAACTGGCCCGGCCCGACAGGGTGCTTCCCTGGTGAGCCGTGTGCCAAAGATTGCCGACCACTGCTCTATGTAATTATTTAATTGAATATCTAATACATTGTCGTTTTGTTTACCTGGAGCGCCTGAAGGCATGGAGCCCCTCAGTTCCCATTGGCTGGGAATGGCAAACCGTGACCCCAGGAAGCTGAGCAGCTCCATGCCTGCAGATGCTCCAAGTAAAAAAAAACAAAAAACCACCAACAAAACAACAAAAAACCAAAAAAAAGTCCCGACCCGCCAGTGGCTTACCCTGACAGGTTGGGAGCCAAAGTTTTCCAACCCCTGAAATACAGGGTTGGCTTATGAAAGAGTCATACAGTTCTTGCTATTTTTACTTATCCATCTTGGTGGGTCAGCTTATAAAAGAACAGGCTAATGAACAAGTATATACAGTAGTTACTGTACCAGAATTTTGTGGTCTATAACGTTATATAATTAGGGCTGTCAAACAAACAAAAAAAATCACAATTAATCGATAGATTAAAAATAGTCACGATTAATTGCAGTTTTAATTGCACCGTTAAACAATAGATAACCAATTTAAATTATAAATATTTTCAGATATTTTTCTACATTTTCAAATATATTGATTTCAATTACAACACAGAATACAAGTGTACAGTGCTCACTTTATATTATTTTTATTACAAAGATTTGCACTGTAAAAAAGATAAACAAAAGAAATAGTATTTTTCATTCACCTCAAATAATTGCAGTGCAATCTCTTTATCATGAAAGTGCAACAAATGTAGAATTTCTTTTTTAACGTAACTGCACTCAAAACCATAATACTTTAGAGCCTACAAGTCAAAGCATGAAGGGACATGCGACTGGTAAGCTTATGTGGCACATAAGTACCTTGCAACGCCGGCTACAACAGTGCCATGTGAATGGCTGTTCTCACTTTCAGGTGATATTGTAAGTAAGAAGTGGGCAGCATTATCTCCATAAATTTAAACAAACTCGTTAGTGTTAGTGATTGGTTGAACAAGAAGTAGGACTGAGTGGACTTGTATGAGGTGAACTGAAAAATACTATTTGTTTTGTTTATCTTTTTCTACAGTGCAAATATTTGTAATAAAAAATAATAAAGTGAGCACTTTACACTTTGTATTCTGTGTTGTAATTGAAATCAATGTATTTGAAAATGTAGAAAAACATCCAAAAATATTGAGAATACCAATTTAAACTGGTATTCTATTATTAACAGTGTGATTAAAACTGCGATTAATTGCAACTATTTTAAAAAATCTAATTTGTTTTGTGTTAATTGCATGTATTATCTGCAATTAACTGACAGCCCTCTATGTGTAATCTAACCATTTATGTGAATTTAGGAGTTGCTAAATTATAAAACACTATAGTGGCCACTTCTCGTGGCTAATAACTTCTATGAAGCAAAAATCCTTTGTGTTTTATTGAAATGTAGCCATGAAATCATTTGATTAACTGTTCAAAGCCAAACTGTCATGTACATGAAGTTCACAAAATTAATTATACCCAATTAAAGTTTAGGAAAAAGTCACAAGTTTTTCCTCTGATGAAACAGCATTTTAAGAATTTAGGTACAAACACAAAGTGTCTTATTTTTATTTGAAGGAGTCCAGAAGTTTATTGTTACTTACAGTAAGCGTCGACATGTACTTGCTAAGAAGCTGGTCTACCACATTTTGTGAAATTAAAGGATTTAAAGAATTTACATCCACTTCTGGGGCCAGTTCGGAATTTCCCATCATCTCTGTACTGAAATGAAAAAATAAAACCATAAATTGCAAATGGAGAAAAAAAAAAAGTTATCAGAAAAGTTGCAAATTTCTATACGACTTCAATAGATGATTTTTTCATTATTTACAAGTCTCTGAAAATACTTAATCCAGAAAATAAATCCAGAAAATAAATTAACTGAAAGTACAAAGAAACCTCAAAACTAGAACTACTATTTGGCTAACCGAAAATACTTAAGGTACTAATTCATTTATGTACATATATCTTTCATACAGAAATTTTATCCCTATATCCATTTCTAAATTATTTTTTATCTAGAACTTTGAGTGATTGCTCATTAACAACTTTATACATAGAAAAACAAATTGTGCTGACTATTGCCTTCTGACACAGACACTGTAGGCAGAACATATACATTCTAAAATTTAGGGGGGATATTAGTGTAAACAATTAAACGTAATCAGAGCTTTAAGTACAGAAGCCTATCATCAGAAAGGGGAGTCATTAATGATCAACATATCCCCAGTCAACAGTACCGATCATCCTATAGTTTCTTTTAAGCAGCCATAGTTCTTTAAAAGTATACAATAAATATAAAAGAGGAGGCAGTATATATACACACTGTTACAGAACTAGAACTATAGCTCAAATGTTCAGTACAATAGTGGTACTATATGCTGTAACCATGAAGAAGAGGTCACCTTTTTTGTAGGAGGAAGAAAGTAGGGCAACCCTAACGTTGTTGCAATTTAGCAAGGGCAAAAACAAAACAAACTCATCTGAATTTAAAATATTACTCTAAAGATATTAAAGCAAGAAGACAAATCTGTTTGTGTGTACATGACTAAAGCCACCACCCTACCAAAGCAGCAACAGCCCTTCAGTTCCAAACCCCAAATTGAAGTTATCCAAGCAAAGCACAAACTGTCAATTGTTTCATTACAATTATGAAATGGTTCCAATATTTGGAAAAACTTTTTACAGTGTTTTGTAACTTGTAAATGAAGAAGTTATTTCATAAAAATTAAGGAAATAAAAATTCCTAAAATGCAAACATAAATGAGAGTTTTTATATTATATTATAGATATATATAGATATATATCTTAAAATCAATTTTTTATTATTTCTACTTCACTTTTCTGAAGATAGCCACCAATCCTCCTGTTTCCAGTTCCACCTCACTGGTCTTCTAGTTCACATATATCCAACACTGAGCCAGGAGGAGCCTTTCTTCATTAACAGTATCTATTTTACAGAGCATGACATCATCAAGATCATTTACAAATTTGAAGTGATATACTGGAACTCTAGAGATCACTTTGCTCACTACTGAAATGCAGCCATCTCTAGGTGAAACACTTGTGCTCCAACAGCACTCTGCAACAGCTCAGAGAAAGGAAGTGAAAAACTTCTTTATGCAATTGAAACTGTAGTGACTAATTTACATGGGCAAAGTGTAATTACTATACATGGAGATAGGCCAGGATACATATATTCTATCCCTGCTCTTAAGAAACATGCTTGTGACCAGGACTTTAATTTTAGGTTTCGTCCAAAAACATGGCACTTCAAGAAACAGAAGGCTTCATAGCCATTCTAGGGAATTGGCTCAATATTAACTTAGAGGGAAGAGTGCCAACTACCCAAGCACCACTATCACTTACAGTAGCTCCTAGATATGTCTTAGGCCTGGTTTACACCTAAAACTTAGGCCAGCCAAGCCATGTCACTTGGGGTTGTGCAAAATTCACACCTCTGAGAGACATAATTAAGCTGACCTAAATTCTGGTGTAGACATGCTAGGTCAATTCTTGCATCAATCTAGCTACCACCTCTCAAGGGGGCAATAGATTAATGTGACAGAAAAACCCTTTCTTTCACTGTATTAAGGGTATGTCTACACTACGCGCCGTATCGGCAGGCAGTGATCGATCCAGTGGGGGTCGATTTATCGCATCTAGACTAGATGCAATAAATCTACCCCTCAGCGCTCTCTCGTCGACTTCTGTACTCCACCGCTGTGAGAGGCGCAGGCAGAGTCGACAGGGGAGCAGCAGTGAGTAGGTCTGAGTATGTCATAGCTGAAGTTGTGTAACTTAGATGGATCCTCCCGACCCCCAGTGTAGACCAGGCCTAAGTGTCTACACTACAGCAGTGTAGCTGAAGCACTGCAGCTGTGCCACTGTAGAGGTTGTAATGTAGACTAGGGATGTAAAATGTTAACCGATAAGCATCAGTCTTATTGGTAAGGTATTCTGGTTAACATTTAAACTCTGCTGCGGGACTCAGCTCCCACCCCACTCCCAGGATCCCGTCTCCTGTCCCCATGGATCTTGGCCCCTGGCTCCTCCCATCACAGGTCCCAGTGGCTGGCAGCTGGGACCCTGGGCGCGCAAGGGCAGCACCAGAGCCTAACAGTTAAACGTTTTACCAGTAATATTTTAATAGTTTAAACGTTTACTTTTTTTAAACATTATTCACATCCCTAGTGTAGACACATCTTAACAATACAGCTAAAAACCCTACTTTTTCCATGCCAAGCGCTTAGGCCATCAATTTCTGCAGAAAAGCATCCTGTCAGGGCAGGAATTGTCTCTTTTCTGCTTGTGAGCATTATCCAGTCCCAACTGAAATCTTTGGGTGCTACTAAAACAACATTCCAAATGTAAACTACGCAGTGACATCTTCCTGAGCATGTAGGCTGCTGCCCAGATGTTTCTATGACGCTATATGATTGAAACATGACCATTTAGATCATTAATATTGCCACTGTTAGACAACTGCAACAAATATTTTACAAATTACGTCATGTACGGTACCAATGGAAAAGTCACAATCAGATATGATTATCCTGTTTAGATACAGAGATGATACTTGCATACAAAGTTATGAATATTGATTATGTACTGGTTTTGCAAATGTGTTTGCTCCTGGGGTAACACCCACAAGGTAATTTATATCCAGTCTGGCCAGCACATTGTGAATGAACTATTCAAGTTGATGGCCCAATTAAAGAACACAATAGGCCATAGAAAAAGCTTGTTCCTGCCCAGTGAGCCTTCCTGTGGAAGCTTTATCCAGAGTAAAGGTAATGGCTGCTCCTATGAGTCATCAGTTTACACAAGGGCATGTGACTAACTTATATGACCCTGGACTCCATCTTGTGCCTGTAATTTTCCACAAACTAAGACTAAGACTGACAGCATCCCCTCCACATGGGTGAAGATATAAAAGACCATGGAAGCATCTCCATTTTGGCTCTTTCATGCTTTGATTTATGGACTTACAATAAAAGGAGCATTCTAATTAATGGACTGAGGACCTTCCAATCTTTTGGAAGTTACCAGAGACTTTACAAGCCAGCAGTTTATTCCATCACTGCTTCAAGCCTGATACATACACTCATTGCAAAGTTCTTGTATTTGTTTTCCACGACCATTTGAACTTTCTTCTCCTTCTTTTCTCTTATAAATAAATCTATAGATGTTAGATACTTAAAGGATCAGCAACAGCATGATTATTGGGTAAGATCTGAGTTATTTATTGACTTGGCTATGTGGTTATTTCTTGGGATCAGAAAAACCCTTTTTTGATTAAATTGGTTTTAAATAACCACTCACCATAAAGTCTAGTGTATGCATGGTGAAACAAGGACAGGGATACCTAAGGAGACTGCATTTCTGACTTCTTGTTAACCTGTGGGGCGAGACAGACATTTACTTTTGTTATCGGCTTGGTATATCTTATGGAAGAATAACTACCAGTTTTGGGGTGGGTCTGCCCCATTTCTCAGCAGTTTGTCCTGAATCTGGTATTCTCAGCTGTGACCCACAGAGGCACAGTGACAGTGTCCCAAACAGCAGCGGAGTAAAACTCACAAGACTTGTCAGTTTCACAGCTGCAATTCGGAATCCTGAATTCAGTTCTGTTTGCTGAAGTTCACTGGGTGTTATTCATGGAAGAAGTGGAACCAAAAACAGACTGGTAGAGGGGTGTTCGTTTATTTAGGTTATTCTGTGGCACTATCAGTAGTTCCTGAATATTTCTAGCCTCAGGGAACCCACATCATCTTCATTTTACAGGTGAGGAACGGAGGAACAGAGAAATTAAGTGACTCACCCAAGGTCAAACAAAACAAGCCTATGGCAGAGCTAATAATAGAGCCCACACCTTCTATGTCCTAGTCCTTAACCAAAAGATCATTCTTCCTCTACACCAAACTCCTCTCTTTCCCCCTGTGTTAATACTTCCCCACCCTCACCAGTTACAAGGCTCTTAGGTGGGCGAGAGTCAATCCCATGCATTTATGCCATCACCAGCTACCTCTACTGTAACATGGGCAAAGATATAGGGGCAATAAATATCACCCAGTTAGGAATCTGATTTTACCAGCAGTTGTGTCTGAAGGTGACTGGGCTTCTGAGCCTGGCATTGCCCCTAAATCTCACTACTGACTCCCTTTCCTCCATTCTTAACGTCAGCAGTTTATTAGTAAATATCTGCTAAAACACAAATTTGGATTTAGGCCATGACTCTAATGCAGTCATGTAATGTATCTCTAGGGCACTTTCTGTATATCAGTGTGTTTGGCTGTATAAAGAAATAGCACCAGGACTCCAAGGATCTCAACTACTTAAAAGACAGCCAGCCAATCTATCAGAATTAAATATTTATTTGAGAGGAAGCGATTTAAGCCTTTTAATTTACTCCAAGCCTCACTTAATTTCTCTTCTACTCAGCTATTAGACACAGATTCAACTCAAAGACAGCTTATGAGCCAAGATTTGGGAAAGCAAAATAAAACTTGACTATTCTAGAATTCCTTTTTTCCAAATTTCATGAGCACCATACATGACTTTTCTGAGATCTGTAAATGCATCTTCAGTAGAGAAAAAATTCCCATTTCTAACCATGATCACTGGCAGCTAATGTTGAAAACGGTTGCATTTATTTTTAAGTTATGACCAAGTTGCCTAGGGCATGCATGGGCGCCCTCTTTAGCATTTCTTTACATTCAGATACACCACTAGAATAGACAGGAAGCAGGGCATTAATTTAGAAAGTTTTTCTAGTGAGAAGACTATGAATATCTCCTGCTTATCGTCATCGTTTTTTTTCCTTTGTTTTTTGTTGCTTATTGTTTTTGTTTGCTTGCTTGTTAGGCAGACTGAAAGTACAGATTTCCAGACTCAAGATGCATCCTGGAGCTGGTCACAAAAAATTCTGCAGTGTGATTATGTTTCATGCCTATTCATTATCAAATATTACTCTATACCTAAGAGGTTTATACCAGACTCAACTAATCAAAGAAAAATTATAGCAAAAGCAAGCAACCAGCTATAAAGAAAAGTGTGTACAATTCAAGTCAATGCCAGCCATTGAGAAGAGTTAAGTAAACAAGATGGTCTTTGCGTGCCATGAGGCAGGAACCACAAAACATGTATAAACCTAACGATTGCCTGAACTATTTTTTTATAAACTAAATGAGCAAGGAATCAATAAGCCCAATCCTAGACTAGCAAGACAGTTTGGCCTTTCAAGCTATTGTTCCCAATTACTTTGTATTAATAAGACTTTAAAAAAAAAAATCACCACGTGTGTTTGATGCTGTCCTAACATTAATCACACCACATAAAAGAAAACCAGAAAAAGAATTTCACAGTACTATATGTGACAACTCCTGGGCAGAAATTCAAGCCACCACATTCTCCCCATCATGGAGAAAGTTTCAGTGGAAAGTTATCATATTATTTTCTACACTGCAGTAATCACCAACTGAAACTCGAACAGCCAGAACCCCTGCTGAATGTGGATGTGGAAAGTAGGTAACCTAAAACATTTCCTGGGACTGTCGCCCATGCCCAAAATTTTGGTCACAAATACATGAAGTTTACAGAAAATTAAAAGTAAACTTGGATGTGAACACAGTCCACTGAACTCTGGAAAATACTCAACTAAATCTGAAAACAAAGATTTTTTCAGATTAACAGGTGCAAGCAAATGCATCAAAATGCTAAACTTACAAGAAACGATAGCAAACAGATCACAACCAAAGTCGTTTTAAGGAGCATTAGAGTTTAGCCGGAGAGCTACTTCTAATGTGCAACAAAGAAATGAAACAATAACCTTGAATTAAGATTACACTGCTTTCTGTTTAGAAAGATGTCCCTTTCTCTATATCTTAAATATGTGTTTTTATATATATATATATATATATATATATATATATACACACACACACACACACACACACACACACCCCTCCCCAAAATCGAGATGCCTAGCTAGGTATAACAATTCTGCACAAAACATGATACAGGCTCTACAAAAAGTACATATGGATCTATTCGCGTATAATATTTCACCACATATCTGCACCCTTATCTGTATACACAATCCAATTAAAAATATTTTACATATATATTTGGAACTATCCCTAATAAAATAGTTTAAAATAAACAAGTTGCCTTTACCTTTTATATGTATTTAAAACCCAAGTTAAAAGGCTTACAATCTCATTTGCTTCCAGATCTTCTGAAGCGAGATCCTGCATGCGTGCGGACAAAGCTTGGTGGTACATGCTCAATAATTTTTTGAAAATGTCATACTGTGGGGGAAAACATTGAACCATTAGATTTTTGGCCACCAGCAGATCATCAAGGACATATTTGCGTATGATTTCCAGGTGGCGCACAAGCCACATTTTGTCAGATTCTCTAGTATCTGCTTGCGTGCCTTCAATCCTGGTAGTTACAGTTCTGTCTAAAATATTGAACATTTTTTCTTTCCACTTCTTTGGCCTGCCAGGAGGAATGAACCCAGTTTGTTTTTTCCGGTCTAGCATGCGCCTGTCTATTTTCTCTTCCCTCTCAATTATTCTGACAACGGAGACAAGCAAGGTTGGGTCTCGACGAACAGTAACTAGAGATCTTTGAACCACCATCCAGAGTTGTTTGGCAAGCTCCTCAGAGAGTTTTTGCATATCCCCAAAGTACACATGGATGAGATTCATGTCATGGGTGTTCTTGCTATCCATACGATACTGCTCATACATCAGATCATCACGAGAACACTCTAAGTCCATCAGCTTTCGATGGGCTTGTAAAAGTTCCCCTTGCTCAGTCAAATCCTGAGTCTCCCTAACGATCTCTGGCACTGAAAAATAAAGACAAAAAGGAAAAAAACTAGTAATATGACCCTATTAGGATACAAAAAGAAATGTTATAAAACCATAAATATATCAAGAAAGACTGTAAAACAAGAACAGAAAATGTATGAGTTCTATTCACTAGTCTGGTTCCCCCTAAGTCAGTGGTTCTCAAACTTTAGTACTGGTGACCCCTTTCACATAGGAAGCCTCTGAGTGCGACCCCCCATATCAATTAAAAATATGTTTTTATACATTTAACACCATTATAAATGCTGGAGGCAAAGCAGGATTTGAGGTGGAGGCTGACAGCTCGTGACTGCCCCCCATATGTAATAACCTTGCGACCCCTGAGGGGTTCCAACCTCCAGTTTGAGAACTCCTGCCCTAAGTAATGGCTCACAGATATGTTCAAGAATTGCTGCAAATCATTTTTATGTTTTTAATGACTGTGCTACATCTTTAATCATAATCTTCATTTTGATTATAGACTACAATATTACAGATTTATAGAATCATATAGCCAACAGAAGGCATCATTTACTTTTGTTTAAAATACCCATAAAGCTGTATGAATAGTGCAGTGTATTCACTAGTCCCTACAATATCAGCAGTTGGGATCTTCTTGCACTTCATGTGAAGTAAACTCCCTCCAATAAACTTCCCCTAACAAACAATGCAACCCCACTGAAGTTATGGAGGCTGCTAGTACATAACCAAAGGCAAATTCAGGGTGGTTAAGAGTAATGATTAATTAAGAAAGGGGAACTAAGTTCAACATCTTCCCCTTACAGTAAGATAGTCTTTAACACCATTTGAATATACTCTCTTTCATTTTGCGATTGTCAAATCGTACATCAAAGATTTGTGTTGAATTACCTGAGAAGATATTTTTGAGGTTTTCTACAGCAGCTGCCAGCTGACTATGTTGGACTACAGCATCCTTAACATCCTTGAGGTTTTCTATGGTGTTGATACTCTGTCGCCAGTCTTTATTGACATCTATCAAAGATCGCTGTATATCCTTTACGTCATTCAATGCATTATGCAGTTGGCTTAAACCAGTTCGTACCCCATCCAACTGTGACTGGATTGCTGCCTATAAAGAGAGTTATTAAATTTACTATATATTAACATTGTAAAACTAAGGTTTTTTTATGTTTTCAACTATTCCACCAGTATCTTATTGTTATACATAAGAACGGTCATACCAGGTCAGACCCATGGTCCATCTAGCCTAGTATCCTGTCTGCCAACAGTGGCCAGTGCCGGTTCCTTTCCTAATGGCTCCTAACATTCTGTTAGCTTTTTTGACTGCCACTATACGTTAAACAGATGTTTTCAGAGAACTATCCATGATGACTCCAAGATCTCTTGGAGAGTCTAAGACAGATGCGTCTTACAAAAAAAAGAAGATGATCACAGAAGAATATACCTATATAAAAAACCCTGAAAAAGTACAAATTATCATTTCCCCCCCCCCTCCCGAATCTATAGGATAGTTTTTATCAAAGGAGAAAGAAAAAAAAATCAAAATGCATCTATGAAAGATTTTAAGACAGTCAGCCATATGAATACCATCACTACTCCATATCAATTAATCCTGAGCAAAATCTTTATTTAGACCAAGCCATAACTGTTTCAATCATTGAGCAGCCATAGGGATGCTTGGAAACTATTTATTCAACTGCATCCTTGGGCAAACTGTATGTACTTTCTGTTAACTGGAATAATGGGGTGGCAGAGTGAGGTGTTTTCTAAACTTTCTTCACAAGCTCAGACTAAAAGTGTTGCAATGGCAAACCTATGAGAAGCATAATGATCCAGACACCTATTTATACTGTGCCTATTAAGAATGTAGCTATAACTGAAGCATTCTATAAAGCTGTTATAATTCTTTTTCTCCCTATCAATGGATGAAAATGGAGAAGAAATGTTAGGGGGGAAAAAGGCATGAATGTGGTACTTATTTGTTGGGAAAACAAAGTGGTGAAGCAACCAGAGACCCAGCACTCATCATGAACCAGGACAGAAGCCCCAGTACAATGCTATTCAACATCCTTAGGACTGTAAGGAAACAGTAGAGCTGAAGTGAGTCCACTATAAGAACTGGGTTTAAATCCAAAGCCATCACCAAGCACCGTGACTAAATCAAATTTCTCCATTGCAAAGTGACAGTAGCTGGAATCCTTGAGAGACACAACCCAACAGAGGGGCAAGAGAGAAGTTATTTTACATCAGATGCATTTTCCACACAGCCAAGAACCATTACAAGTCAGCACATGTTGAGTCAGTGTGACAACCAGGGTCCAGATACCCCAGCGGGAAAACACAAGATCTGAACCCCAAAAAATAAGCAATTGAATCAATGAATTGTATACTATAAAAGTACATCGAATAAGGTCTGTTAAGAAAACTAGTGACACACTGGTTATGAATATCACTGCATGAAGTATATATGGGTGGTGTATAATGAGTTAGGTAGTGTGCTGAAAATAGATTCCTAAAATATGTTAGGGCGAGAGCTGATAAACCAGCCTGCCTTAGACAAAGGAATATGGATGTACCTATCTAGATCAAGCTTTGTAAACCAGAGGACAATGACAGCACATTTACATGCAAGGTAAACAAAACAATCAAGCTAACAAATGGCAGCTTGCGGAGCACACTTGGGGGACAGAGTCTGCACTCCGGGATGTCTTCCTGGCTCTTAAGGCAGAGACAATGGATTTTGGGTAATAGAAGGGGATAACATTTTAGTTATCTATCACTTACTGAATACAAGGAACAGCGCTTTTTGATTCTGTGAACGTTGGGTACCCTGACCTGGAGGGCTGGTAATGCTGATAACTATGAGAGTAAGAAAACAGCTTAGGCAAAGACTAAGTTTAGTCACCACAAAGCTTGTTTTATTTTGTTTTGTTTGTAACCAAATCCGTCTATCTTTCTTGCTTAGAATCACTTAAATCTCTGTTCTTTATTAAGAAACTTATTCCTGTTTTTATTACAAAATCCTCTCAGTACTATGTATTAAACTGAAGTGTGAGTTTTCAGCTAACCTAACAGGCTGATATCTGTTCTGCCTCTTTTGAGGTAGCAATCCTAATAATTTCTATGAGTGTCCAGTGAGAGGGACTGGACAGTGCAGGGGGGACAGTCTCCAGGGAACTCGGGAATTGGGGTTCTCTGATCTGCAAGGCAAGGTTTAGATTGGCAGAGTCTTGCAGAATTTGTTGGCATGGCAGACAGGCTGGTGTGACAGGAAGCCAACACAGCTTCGCAGCAGCAAAGCTGTCACTTTTGTAAAGGCAGGGGGATAGTAACAGTGGCACACAGTTCTAAGCAGGACAGAACAGTCAGTTCTACCTATCAAGCAAAAACTCTTCAATTAGGCCCCCAGTGTGGGACAGCATTTAAAATCAGCTGGGATGCATCAAAGCATGTCCAGTACATTCAGTGGGTTGATGGAAGTCAGAATATGAAATAAAGTAATTTTTAAAAATGAAGGATAACTGAGATAACAGGGTAATCAGAAAAGAAAACAATGGATCTGGAAACTGGAAGAGACTTCAACAGATATGTCAAGAGCCACTACAGGTCAATGGAAGCTCTGTTGCTTACCTCAGTCAGATAAAAACTGACTTGAAGTATTCTGGAGGAACTGAAGTATTAGTGGTTTAGTTGAACATGAGGAATGCAAACCAGCACCCTGAACACAACAAAAAGCCTTCAGAGTTATAGAAGTTATTGGTAATCTTGTGACGAAGCTCTAGAACCAAGTGGGAGCCCTGTATGGTATCTTCAAAAAATAATTATTTTGTATCCTCAAACAGGTGTTGTGACGCTAAATTAATTAGATGTTTTCAAGGCATTTTGAGATCCTCAGAACAAATGAACTGCAAGTGTTATTCTTATTCTTAAATATCTGCTCCCGCTGTCTCTTCCAAGTCAGATATGCAGTTCTTAATTATAATACTGTATTTTTCTGTCATCACTGCAGACCCAATACAGCTATAGATAGACCCCAGGCCTTTTACTACCTCATCTATCAGTAGAATTGCCACTTAACTTTCATTTCTATTTTCATGACTGTGAACCCTCCCTTAGCTGGATTATTGAAACTGAGATAAGAAATTCTTGTCAGTTCCCCTCTTTTGATCATTAGGGTACTGGATCTTCAGGAAAAGAGAACAAAGTTATGAAGTTCCACTCTCACGTCCTTGAAAAAACCTTCTACCCCAGCCTTCTGCAGATACAGGGAGAATACTCCTCCTCATTTAAGGACCCATGGGCAATAGGAGATATTCAGATGCATATCACAAATTATTGTTGCTTAAAATAATTTAAATTTAATAAGAAATCAACAAATTCACACATCTAAACATTTAAATAAAGGCAAACAGGAAAAGGATTTTCCCAGCCTTCAGACAAGTCACAGGTGCCTTTCCTGTCTTGAATCACACATACCTGCAGATTCTAAAGACTGTAGTATCCTCTATAAACCGAAGTAAAATCAGTGGCTAAATTTTTAGAATGGATCTTTTTTGAGAAGCAATCTCCAAGTTTTATTGAAACATTAATTGCCAATGATTATAACAGAGCCTTGTTTCCTTAGATATTAAAATGCATAAGGAATAGGGGGTGCCTAGTGCTGAACTGTAGCAGTTGTAGTGTCTGAGGGTATTCAGGGTATTTGAATGATTATCTAGAAGCACAATGAATTATGAAGTTGCAATCAATATACAGCTTTCAGTCATGCAAAATTTAGCACGTACTTGTACAATTGTTTTTTGGCACAGTGATTGTACTGAGCAAAGACTAAACTCCAAGATTTAAAACAATTTGAACAGAAAATAAATATTTCCACTTTGTTATGCACTTTGTTGATGCTCAGCTCTATTAATTTCATACCTTTAGTCGAGCTTCCACTGAGGCTTTCTTACGAGCTTCCCTTCTGCGGTACTGCTCTACTTTATCCAACTGGTCAGGTCGCTGAAGCATGCCAGCTACTCTTTGTACAGCTGTTGCAACTGCTTCTCTGTCTGTTTCCTCCATTGTTGAACAGTGTCTCAAAATGCAAAAGCCTTCATAATTTAACAGGTCTGGATGAAAAGCATAAAATGTTTAGAAAAAACTATTTCAATTTGATAGTTACGTATCACTTCTGAATAAACATTTCCAAAACGTTACTTAAAGAGAGGCAATTTGGCAACAAGAGTGTAACAAATAGCATCACTATTATAAACACCAGTAAAACAGCAGCGAAATAAAAAAAAAATTAAGCATTTTATTGTATTGTTCTACTTTAAGCATCTCCTTTGGTTAATAGTTCTTCCTAAAACACTGCTATACAAATTGCTCTAATTAAGTTTGGCAACAATTTGATTGCAAACCTAATATTTTCCTTTTGCAAATCAGGAATCAGATTATGCATCTAGAATGGATGCTAAGGCGGAATAAGAGGTATATGAGGAGGAATTCTTCAATAAAAGGGCCATATAAAACAGCTATTCTTGTGCTGGGAGGGCTACAAGGACTGGATGCAAATCTAGCACTCAGGGATGCAAATCATGCAGGGCTCTCATTTACTCCATTGACATCAGCCTAGAGTGTGTCACGAGGGAGGAGAGAAACATAATTTAAGGCAATAAAGTCTGGAAAACTGGAGATTGTACACAAATTATGTAAACCATAATTTGCATATTTAATAGATGTGTACAGGCCCGCCAACAGCTTCTGTCCCACTGGAAATAATATAGGCCACTTTAATATAGAGCAATTTTTGTAGGATTTCTCATGGGGTAGAATAAATTCAATGTGTCTTTTAAAAGTAAGTTTAATCACAACACAAATACTTTAAGCATAATTGTACGATTATTCTATTGCGATGGGGCAAAGCTAAGCTTGTCTGGGAACCCAAATTGCATTTTCATACTTTAACATCTTTGGATTTCTTTTAAGTTTAACCTTAACTCTGAATTTCCTGGGATTCTATTTTCTTTTTGTTCATAATTACAATATCCTTGTAATGTATTTTACCCTAAATTACTGATATGTACCCTCAGTCTTAACTTCATTCTACCAGTTTTCATCTGGGTATTATTAGTATCTTTAGATCCTCCCCCTTCTTATCCACTTCCCCTTCCCATATTCGAACACACATCTATTCAAGGAAAAAAAAAAAACACAGTAAATCCTTCTGTTAAAGGGAAAAGTACCACAAACACTCAATATACTCCTTTGACACTACAAGTATTTTGTTATTTCAGAACATTTTTTTCCAGACAAAGCACAAGCACATATGTAGTATTGATTTGAAGAATGTGTGATTTGATATTGATTTGAAGAATATTTGAAGGCTTTTATCTAAACACAAAAATGCACCTCAAAAACAAAACCAGAAAAGCGTATGTTCTCATACTCCACCACTAAAAATGTCTACATTGCATCTGGGAGTGAACGTCCCTGCCCAGTTCCAGCATGAGCTACAACATCAAAGCAATGTCTACATGGCTATTTTTAGTATTCTAGCACCACCCCTACTACCAGGAGTCTGTGGACCTGGGCTGGGAAATTCACTCCCATATGCAGTATAGAGATACCCTAAGGTTCCTAGTAAATTCCCAAATCTGCCAAAGACCAACACCTAATTTATAAATTGCATAATAATATACATAACCTAATTTGTTTTTGCACTGTTAATAAAAGCAACTTATTTCAGTGGCAAGTTCATAAATGTAAATAAATATAGTGCCCATCTATAAAAAGGGAAATAAGGACAACCCAGGAGATTACAGATCAGTCAGCTTTAACTTCTGTATCCAGAAAGATAATGAAGCAAATAACTAGGCAATCAATTTGCAAACATCTAGAAGATAATAAGGTGATAAGTAACAGTCAGCATGGATTTGTCAAAAACAAATCGTGTCAAATCAACCTGATAGCTTTCTTTGACAGGGTAACAAGCCTTGTGGATGGGAGGAAGCAGTAGACGTGGTATAGCTTGACTTTAGTAAAGCTTTAGATACTGGCTCGCATGACCTTCTCATAAATAAACTAGAGAAATGCAACCTAGATGGAGATATTAAAAGGTGAGTGCAAAACTGGTTAGAAAATCGTTCCCAGAGAGTAGTTATCAGTGATTCACAGTCATACTGGAAGGGCATAACAAGTGGGGTCCCTCAGGGATCAGTTCTGTGTCTGGTTCTGTTCAATATCTTCATCAATGATTCAGATAATGGCATAGAGAGTACACTTATAAAGTTTGTGGATACCACCAAGCTGGGAGGGGCTACATGCACTTTGGAGGATAGGATTAAAATACAAAATCATCTGGACAAACTGGAGAAATGGTCTGAAGTAAAGAGGATGAAATTCAATAAGAACAAATGCAAAGTACTCCATTTAAAAAGGAACAACCAGTTGCTCACATACAAAATGGGAAATGACTGCCTAGGAAGGAGTACTGCTGAAAGGGATCTGGGGATCATAGTGGATCACAGTGTAACGCTGTTGCAAAAAAAGCGAACATCATTATGGAATGTATTAGCAGGAGTGTTGTAAACAAGGCGCGAGAAGCAATTCTTCTGCTCTACTCTGTGCTGATTAGGCCTCAACTGAAGTATTGAGTCCAGTTCTAGGCACATTTCAGGAAAGATGTGGACAAACTGGAGAGAGCCCAGAGAAGAGCAACAAAAATGATTAAAAGTCTAGAAAATATGACCTATGAGGGAAGATTGAAAAAAAAAACTGGATTTGTTTAGTCTGGAAAAGAGAAGACTGAGAAGGGACATGATAACAGTTTTCAAGTATGTAAAAGGTTGTTACAAGAAGGGGGAAGAAAAATTGTTTTTCTTAACCTCTGAGGATAGGTCAAGAAGCAATGGGCTTAAATTGCAGCAAGGAAGGTTTAGGTTGGATATTAGGAAAAACTTCCTAATTGTCAGGGTGGTTAAACACTGGAATAAATTGCCTAGGGAGGTTGTGGAATCGCCATCACCGGAGATTTTTAAGAGGAAGTTAGACAAACACCTGTCAGGAATTAGTCCTGCCACGAGTGCAGGGGACTGGATTAGATGACCCCTCGAGGTCCCTTTGAGTTCTATAATTCATAAAACTGGATCCTTGCCCATTGTGACTGTAAAGACCACCATGGGAGGTTTGGGTCATCATCTATGACAGGAGTGGGCAAACTTTTTGGCCTGAAGGCCACATCTGGGTATGGAAATTGTATGGTGGGCCATGAATGCAAACAGAATTAGGGATTGGGATGCGAGAGGAGGCAAGGGCTACAGCTGGGTGTGCGGGCTCTGGGGTGGGACCACAAATGAAGAGTTCGGGGTGTGGGAGGGGGCTCTGAGCTGGAGCAGGAGGTTGGGCTGCAGAGAGGGATAAGAGCTCCAGCTGGGGGTGCAGGCTCAGGGGTAGGGCTGGAAATGAGGGGTTTGGGGTGTAGGAGGGTGCTCTGGGCTGGGACAGAGGGCAGAAGGGGGATCGGGATTGAGGCAGGGGGTTGGGGCACAGGAGGAGGTCAGAGGTGCAGGCTCCAGGCCGCGCTTATCTCAGGCCACTCCCAAAAGTAGCGGCACGTCTCCCTCTGGCTCCTACATGGAGGCACAGCCAGGTGGCTCAGCATGCTGCCCCATCCATAGGCGCTGCCCCTGCAGCTCCCGGAAGCAGTGGCATGTCCCCCCTCCGGCTCCTACACAGAGGCGTGGCGCTGGCCAGGTGGCTCTGTGCACTTTCCTGTCTGCAGGTGCTGCCCGTGCAGCTCCCATTGGCCGTGGTTCCTGGCCAATGAGCTCTGCAGAGCTGCAGTTGGGGTGGGGAAAGCGTGCAGAGCTTCCTGGCTGCCCCATGTGTAGGAGCTGGAGGGGGGACATGCCACTGCTTCCAGGAGTTGGGTGGAGTGGGGCAAGCCCCTGACACTGCTCCCCAGTGGGTGCTCGAGGGATGGATTAAAAGGTCTGATGGGCTGGTGGGCTGTAGTTTGCCCACCCCTGATCTATGAGGATCATTGACACTTTCCTTTGTGAAGGGAGGGTGTCAACTATTTTTGAAAAGGCAATGGTGAGGCCCCACTTCAAGGAACCATTTCTTGACTTTAACAATCTTAACCAACTACCACCCTGTCTCTAAGCCCCTATCAATGAAAATACCATCTCTATACTAAATCCACGTCTGAAATTAAGCTAGTAGACACTGAAGATCAGATTGAGATGAGTCTGGAAAACCCGCAAAACCCCCTGTGTTTAACAAACTGTATTAATAAGGGAGCTTTGCGGGCTTTCCAGACTCATCTCAATCTGATCTTCAGTCTCTACTAGCTTAATTTCAGACATGGATTTAGTATAGAGATGGTATTTTCATTGATGGTTGACAATCTCCTCCTGGGACAGACACAAATAAAGTGTATATGCTGGATTTGTTGACTTTATTAGCAAATTATTATATCATTTAATAGCATTTGAAAAATTCACTTATTAGTAGCACATGAGATATTATTCCAGTAAGTAAGAAGGCCCAAGCTGTTAAAGTTTAAGTTCTTTAGAAAACTAAGTTAAAAATATGGTTTTCAGATTTACAGCTGTCAAGGTAATCTTCTAAATGTGAACTTATTAACCAGTGATGTATTGTCTCTCTCAGATTGTAGACAAACAGCTCCAGTGCCTTTGCTGATGTTCATGGTTTTCCTAGAAGCTTCACAGTGACATTAACAAGACTCTATTTAGTTCACTGCTACTACTCTACATAGAACTAGCAGCAAGCTAACAAAAATGATGTCAATTTCACTCAGCTGCTGTTTGGGAAAACCATGAGAAACCTCAGCAGCAGATACTGGAACAACTATCCTATCATTCTCTGAACCCCACTGAGGCCAGAGCTTAGACTATGAAAATTAACACAGAGACTCTACTCTCTGATTGGACTCAGACAACAGTAGGGATCTTCTACCCAGACACATCTCCCCGCCCAGTAACACATCTTGGGAAGTCCTCTGTGATGTTATCTAACTAAAATATGATCATGCAAATCATTGCTGCTACCACTGTTATATAATTGCAATGAATCTCATATAAAGTGTGACGCATGGCCAGAAAGGGTTAAGCAGCTTGCAGGATAAATGAACCAGAACCAACCTGTAGAGACATGTTAGAAAGTATATAAATGGTAATTAGGGCCATTCCATGGTAGATAGCCTAGAACTTGGAAATGCAAACCTATACTGTATTGTTAGAAATTAGAGGTGATACTAATTGTGTGTATGTACACCAAGGCTGTCGATTAATTGCAGTTAACTCATGCGATTAACTCAAAAAAATTAATCATGATTAATCGCACTGTTAAACAATAGAATACCAATTGAAAAATTTTAAATGTTTGGATATTTTTCTACATTTTCAATCATATTGACTTCTATTACAACACAGAGTACAAAGTGTACAGTGCTCACTTTATATTATTGTTACAAATATTTGCACTGTAAAAATTATAAACAAAAGAAATAGTATTTTTCAATTCACCTCATACAAGTACTGTAGTGCAATCTCTTTATCATGAAAGTGTAACTTACAAATGTAGATTTTGTTATTACATAACTGCACTCAAAAACAAAACAATGTAAAACTTTAGAGCCTACAAGTCCACTCTTGTTCAGTCAATTGCTAAGACAAACAACATTTATGGGAGATACTGCTGACTGCTTCTTATTTACAATGTCAACTGAAAGTGAGAACAGATGTTCGCATGGCACATTTGTAGCCGGTGTTGCAAGGTATTTACATGCCAGGTATGCTAAACATTCATATACCCCTTTATGCTTTGGCCACCATTTCAGAGGACATGCTTCCATGCTGATGATGCTCTTTAAAAAAATAATTAAATTTGTGACTGAACTCCTTGGGGGAGAATAGTATGTCTTCTGTTCTGTTTTACCTGCATTCTACCATATATTTCTGCCACAGTTACAGCAGGCTCGGATGATGACCCAAGCACGTTTGTTTTAAGAACACTTTCACAGCAGATTTGACAAAACGCAATGTGAAATTTCTAAGAATAGATACAGCACTTGACTCAAGGTTTAAGAATCTGAAGTGCCTTCCAAAATCTGAGAGGAACGAGATGTGGAGAATGCTTTAAGATGTCCTAAGAGCAACACTCCTATACAGAGACTACAGAACCCGAACCACCGAAAAAGAAAATCAACCTTCTGCTGGTGGCATCTGACTCAGATGATGAAAATGAACATGCGTCAAGTCTACTCCACTTTGGATCGTTACGGAGCAGAACCTGTCATCAGCACGGATGCATGTCTTCTGGAATGGCGGTTGAAGCATGAAGGGAAATATGAATCTTTAGCACATCTGGCACGTAAATATCTTGTGATGCCGGCTACAACAGTGCCATGCGAATGCCTGTTTTCACTTTTAGGTGTCATTATAAACAAGACATGGGCAACATCATCTCCTACAAATTGTAACCAAATTTGTTTGTCTGAAGTAAGACTGAATGGACTTGTAGATTCTAAAGTTTTACACTGTTTTATTTCTGAATGCAGTTTTTTTTTGTACATAATTCTACATTTGTAAGTTCAACTTTCATTATAATGAAATGGCACTATAGTACTTGTATTAGGTGAATTGAAATATACTATTTGTTTTTACGGTGCAAATATTTGTAATCAAAAATAAAGTGAGCACTGTGTCGTATTCTGTGTCGTAACTGAAATCAATATATTTGAAAATGTAGAAAACATCAAAAATATTTAAATAAATGGTATTCTATTGTTTAATCGTGCAATTAATTTTTTTTAATTGCTCAAGAGCCCTAGCATGTACTCATATCTTGTTAAATGTTAGCTATGTAAACAGACAGTCCCTGTCTGTCACTAGAGCTGTTGATTCAAAGATCAAAAGAAAATATTAACATTTAGATTAATCTTGGGTGAAATAATGTCATTGTCTATATATCTCTTTAAAGTTTGTGATAGAACACTTAACGGATAAATTGCCTTATGTTAATTTCTGTAGCTAATTATCAATGACGCTTAGCAAACAGACCTACTTCAAAGTCCCCATGATTGCCTACTGTTCACCTAGGAACTCTTATCTGTCAAGAGAAGGCCTGGAACTGTATAAGAGACTCTGGGGTCCTGATCCTTTTTATTTCAGATCTGCTTGATGCAGGGGAAGCTTAAGCCACGAGGCTGAGATCTCCCATCCTAACCTGGAATCACCCTGAACATAAACATTGGACTATAACCTAAGAACTAATTCTGAAAGAACTTTTTGCAACTACAAAGCTCTGGGCACTGAGAGAAAAATAATGTAGGTTTCTGATATTCTGTTTAAAATTTTTACTGATGTAAAGTGCTCAAGGTGCTTTCACAAAGGAAGCTAATATAGATATCTAAATTAATGTTACAATACTTGTTTTAAAGCAAGTTTGTACAAACTGAATTATGAGACTGACATTTTTCAAGGGCCAGAGAAAAGAGGAGTTGGGGAGCAGAGTGTTGCAAGATATGAGGGAGAATTGGGATTTTGTCATAAGTGGAAATGAATTAAGAGGAGAAAGAAGAGTAAAGACTAATTTAGGCCACCCTGCCCTCTCTTTCTTCTGTGCTTCAGGAGAGGCCCCTAATGCACAAGCTCTTCAGGACAGCAACCACATCAGGGAAGTAACAGGGGAACATTTAAAACTGCTTCCCACATTGAACACGTGATATTTGGACTCCATAAGCCTTGAGCAATGGAGAGGGCTGCTCAAAGATTCCTTGACTACTCTTCAGCACTGGCCTCTGCAAATAAAAGATGATAAATCCTAAAATTCAGACCAGAACCCTCTAAGGTCAGAAATAATACAAAGACACTTGAATTCTACTTGAAAGCATACCACACAGAAAGGGCCTATCTGATCTATCCCGCTGCACCTGCATCTCAACAGAAGAGAAAAAAAGGACCTGATGGTGGTTGTGACCTGCACAGGATCCCAAGCTGTCCTGAGTTAGAGTCATACCACCACACACACGGATGAGGAGAACTACTGTTCCTTACAATATCTGCACAGCTCATCATGCCAATAAGACAACCACCAAACCCACCACAGGACCAGCCTGACCTTCCCCGCCCCGGCACCAATCCCACCTGGGCCGGCTGCAGTCTGTGGCGGGGGCGGATCCCGCAGCGCCCGGCCCCGCGTCGGGGACTCCCCCGCCCCAGAGCCCAGCCCGGCCCTGCCCGCAGTCGGCTCCACGCAGGGACCAGGCGGAGCGACCCCGGCCTCGAAGGCCGCCACCTCGTACCTGCGCTGCGAGCTCCCAGGAAGCCACTGACAGGGACGCAGTGCGCAGGCGCGGACCTCGACCCCGGAATCGTAGAGCAATAGTCCGGCACCTCAGACTCACTGCGCAAGCGCGGAACCAAGTCTCTTCTGCCCCCAGCCTCTCCTGTTGCACATGCGCGGAACTCTTTGCCCTTCATCTGCCTCCCAATTCCCCATTGCGCGTGCGTTGAAAGCTGCTGACTGCTGTCTGTGTGGGAGTCGCTCTGCCCTAGAGGGGCTTAGCGCTCGCTTCGCGCCCTTTCCCGCTGGCCAGGGCCGGCTTCAGGCCCCAGCGCGCCAAGCGCGTGCTCGGGGCGGCGCTCTGCCGGTTGCCGGGAGGGAGCCAGGCGTCCCTGCGGAGGGTCCGCTGCTCCCGCGGCCCCGGTGGAGCATCCGCAGGGACCGGCGAGCGGCAGAGCGCGCCCGTGGCGTGCCGCCGTGCTTGTGGCGGCGAAATAGCTAGAGCCGGCCCTGCCCCTTGGGCTCATGGTGCGGATTTGAAAGCGTCTCCTGGAGAGCAGCGTGAAAGCTATTCCCCAGCCTGGCCCCACTGCCTAGAGCTCTGCTACCCGCGCCAGTGGCATGACTGCAGCAGCAGTAGGCTGTCATCCTCTGTGCGGGCAGTCTGAGGGGGTGAGACACACGTTTGCCAGTGGGTTTCAATGGTCTTTGGACAGCAGGGGATGGATGAAACATGGGGATCTTGGGCTCCATGCCAGGCTGTGGCAGGGAGCGTGCTGTAGTGGGCACAGGCCTTCTGCTTGTTCTCACCAAGTTTGACCTCCTCCATCCAACTTGTCCCTGGCGCTACCTGTCTCTTCCCCGCCCCTGGGGCTTTGTGCCAGTCCAGTTTCACATGCACACCTGTCTTCCTCACTGGAAGAGCTGTTGGATGCCGGAGGGTTGGGGTGCACTGGCAGAGACGGCGGGCACGAGGGGATTAGAGTGCATTGGCAGAGGTTGGGATGCAGGATTGGGTGAGGTGCACTGACACAGCTGGTGGTACAGGCAGGGCTGTCCCTAGCTATTCTGGGGCTCTATGCAGCCCCGCCCCCCCCCCATGGGAAGGGGCCCAGGCCTCCATGGGGGGGCTGGCTTGTGGGCATGGGGGAACCACCCCCCAGCACTTACTAGGGGCATGGCTGCCAGGACTGACTCTAGACGCCAACAAACCAAGCACATGGTTGGGGTGGCACAATTTTAAGGGTGGCATTCCGGCCACCTTTTTTTTTGTTTTTCCCTTCGGCAGTTGCGCTCACGGAGGTTGTTTTTTTTTTTTGGCTTGGGGTGGCAAAAAACCTAGAGCTGGCCCTGGGGGCTGCAACCAGGTCCCTGCACTTCCTGCCGCAGGTGAGTGCAGGCCCGGCCTTGCTACAGTCCTCAGGGGTGGGAAGAGGCGGGGTGGGGGCGAAGGTTTTGGGAAGGGGTGGAGTGGGGGCAAGGCTGGGGTGGAGCAGGTGTGGGAATGGGCGGGGGTGGGGGGTTGGAACAGCATGCAGCTGCGCAGGGCACCAGAAAATTTGGTGCCCCAAGTTTCCTGGTGCCCATATGTGTACTTTGCATATGGGTGAGGATGTCCCTGGGTTCAGAATGCACTGGCAGAGCTGGGGATGCAGGATTGGATAAGGTGCACTGGCAGAGCTGGGGGTGCAGTATAGGTGGTGGGTATCATAGGCCAGGGGAGACTAAGCTTCCCCTAGCAGCCAGGCCTTGCCCACACTTCACTTCACCTCATGCATCCTGCTCTTCCACTTGGCCCCAGTCCAGGCTACTCCTCTTTCCGCCCTTGCTCAGTCGCTCCCCGAAGCGGTTGGTGCAGGCCTGCCAGGACTGGGGCCACCCAGTGCTCTGGGACTGGGGTTGCCCAGTGGGGTTGCCAGGTGTCTGGTTTTCGACCGGAACACCCAGTAGAAAAGGGACTGTGGTGGCTCTGGGCCGCTTAAAGTTCAGTCAGCGGCGCAGCAGGGCTAAGGCAGGCTCCCTGTCTGCCCTGGCGCTGCATGGCTCCCAGAAGTGGCCAGCATGTCCGGCTCCTAGATACAGGGGCAGCTACGGGGACTCTGCACACTACTCCTGCCCTGAGCGCTTGCTTCGCAGCTTCCATTGGCTGGGAACTACGGCAAGTGGGAGCTGAGGTGGTGATGCCTGCGGCTGCAGACAACACACACAGTCCCCAGGTCCTTCCGCCAAGGAGCCAGACATGCTGGCTGTTTCTGGGAGCCGCCTGAGGTAAGCCCTTCCTGGCCAGAGCCCACACCCCAAATCCCCTCCTGCACTCCACCCCCCTGCCCCAGCCCTGAGCCCCCCCCAACACCCTAACTCCTTCCCAGAGCCTGCACCCCCTCCTGCACTCTGAACCCCTTGGCCCCAGCCTGGAGCCCCCTTTTGCATCCCGATCCCCTCATTTTTGGTACCACCCCAGAACCAGCACCCCCACCCAGAGCCCTTACCTCCCCTGCACCCCAATCCCCAGCCAGGAGCCCCCTTCTGCACCCTGAACGCCTCATTTCTGGCCCCACCCTGGAGCCCTCACCTCAACCTACACCCCGGAGCTTACCCCCCCAGCCGGAGCCCTCACCCCCTTCCATACCCCAACCCCCTGCCCCAGCCTGGTGAAAGTGATTGAGGGAGGGGGGATGGAATGAGTGGGTGTGGGACCTCGGAGAGAGGTGGGGCAAGGGTATTTGGTTTTGTGCAATTAGAAAGTTGGCAACCCTACCACCTGGCGCTTGGGCTGCCCGATGCTCTGGGGCTGGGGCCTCTCGAGCTAGGACTGGGTTCGGGCAGCTGGCAGGCCAGGACTGGGGAGTACCCACGGGCCATGACTTGGGGTGACTGGGGCAGGGTGCCTCCAGGCATGGTAGGGGGCTTGGGGCGCCAGTGGGAGAGGGAAGAGGAAGGGTCTTGGGCAGAAGGGATAAGGCTGGGGGCTAGCCTCCCCAAACTGGGGGGGTTCATGCACCACCCATGGGATGCAGGATTGGGTGAGATGTGCTGGCAGAGTATGGGATGCAGGATTGGATGTGTTGCTCTGGCAGAGATCATGGTGCAAGGACATTGGGGTGCACTGATAGAGCTGGGAGGTACAGGAAGGTTGGGATCAGGGCATTGAGTGCACTTGTAATGCTGGTGGGCACGGTGGTTGGGGTGCACTGGCAGGGCTGGCGCTGCAAGTTGGTTGGGGTGCAGGAAGGATGAGGTCCACTGGTAGAAATGGGAGGTTTAGGGGGTTAGGATGCACTGACAGAGCTTGGGGATCCCATGTCACCTTCACCCGAGCCCCCAATCTCTCTCACTTGCCTACCATCCATCCCCAAAACGCCATTGCAGCCCCAAACCCTTTTCTCGCTTTCCCCCACTTCTCCATCTCCAATATTTCTCCCATGAGAAGCATTCACATCTTATTTTTTTCCTAGAAAATACTTTTGATTATGTTCCCCCAAAAATGAAATTGCCACCATGACTTACAAATTGCAGCAACCTCCAGTCACTGAGTTCAATATTTCTTATGTCTTAGGGGGGGCTTATGATGAACTTATCCTTAGTTGTGTTAATTGAAGGGTAAGCTTGATAAGTTTATGGAGGGGATGGTATGATGGGATAGCCTAGTTTTGGCAATTAATTGATCTTTGACTACTAGCAGTAAATATGCCCAATGGCTTGTGATGGGATGCTAGATGGAGTGGGATCTGAGTTATTATAGAGAATTCTTTCCTGGGTGTCTGGCTGGTGAGTCTTGCCCACATGCTCAGGGTTTAGCTGATCGCCATATTTGGGGTTGGGAAGGAATTTTTGGCCAGGGAAGATTGGCAGAAGCCCTGGGGGTTTTTCGCCTTCTTCTGCAGTGTGGGTCACTTGCTGGAAGGTTCTCTGCACCTTGAAGTCTTTAAACTGTGATTTGAGGACTTCAGTGGCTCAGGCACAGGTTTGATACAGGAGTGGGTGGGTGAAATTCTGTGACCTGCATTGCGGAGGAGGTCAGACTAGATGATCATAATGATCCCTTCTGACCTTAAAGTCTATGATTCTATGATTCACAGTCAAGAAGTCTGTGATTCATCTAGTCATTAATCTCAGTTTAACAATACAAGGAAGCAGAAGCGAACAGTTTTTTGGGGATGGCCTGGAACCCCTTGGTCAGATGACTGCACATTTGGACTGCCTCATGCTTCCAAGAGGGAAACCAAATTTAAAGCAATCTGAGTAACTGTTTGGATTTTCGAGCACTTACAAGAGTTGAGTTTAAAGTGCATAAAATGGCCGGGATGGAAACATTCTAGCCATTTTTCTGTACTTGTGCATGGGCAGTGTAAAAATGTACATTTTCTTAAATACTGTTCTCAATTTGGGTCCCCCAAAGATTTAGTGTGTGCCATGCACTACCTTGGGCAAAACTCAACAGACGTAGACCATTTTCACTTGCATCACATCAATAATATGATTTGTAATATGAGTGCAGGGGACTGGACTAGATGACCTCTCGATGTCCCTTCCAATTCTATGACTTTATGATTCTAGCTCTGGGCAAAAAAAACACAATCCACCTAGAAACTTGTTAAATTTTTAAAAAATGTTCAGGGTTTATGCTTTCAGAACCCCTGGCTCAAACTACACAGGGCAGTGTTGCAGTGAGAGACGGTGCAGAGGCTGGAGTAGCAGTGACATTCCTCACTACCCAGTGAAATCAAGCTGAAATCACTAAGAACTGGGCTAAGTGGCAGAACCTCAGAACTCGGCATTGCAGAGGTGGCAGTAAGCAGTGGCACGTGGTGGCAGAGAGAGCGGCAAACGGCAGCAGAGAGAGCAGCAGTGCTGAGCAGTGGCAGAGGCGTCAGCCAGTGGCCAACAGTGGCAGTGGCCGCTGGCAGCGACAGTGGTAGAGGCATTGCTCAGTGCCTCCCCGATGTTTTCAGGGGTGAGAAGTGAACCCATGTAAATGCACCACTGAATTCTGGGATTTCTGTGACCTCAAACTGTGATGCTGACAAACCAGGTGCTAGCTCTTTCCCAGGCTGCAGGCATTAGCTAAGAACTAACAAACTCATAGCTGGAGACCAAGTTAGTTTTGCTCAAAATAAGTTAATATATTATAAGAATGTATGATGTGTTTAGATGCTATGAAATGCTTGTAAATTGCTTCCTGCGTTAATCTCACTTGTAATGTCAGTATTCCATGCTGTAAGAAAATATGTAAATTTTGTTTTATAACTTTGAAAATGTTTGCTCTGAACTTGTGAACTCAGGCATGGGAATTGTCTCTTCTGCCCATTCAGAAGGACTATCAAAATCAGATTGGCCATTAAGGAACATCGCAATACAAAGGATTGGTTAATAGCCATATCACACCCTGGAAATGCTATGTGAAAGGAAGTATGCCCTGTGGATTTGGAAGCTGAATGAAGGAAATAAAACAAAGTGACAGGAAAATTTTCCATCTCTCTTCATTGTTTAAATTCTGACAAGGCCAGAGACTCTACACTGAAGCAGAGATCCCCAGGGGTTACCCCTGGGTCCGCTTTGAAATGACAGATCATGACAACTCTGTCACTCTTGCAATTTAGATATCTCATTTGTGCATATATGTTTGCTTGCTTTAACCTGTAAATAACTCTTATTTCCTTTCTCTAGTTAATAAACCTTTATATAGTTTATTACAGGTTTGGCTATGGGCATTGTCTTTGGTGTAAGATCTAGGGTACCAATTGATCTTTGGGTAAGTGACTGGTCTCTTGGGACTAGAAGCAACTTGAATATTGTATGAATTTTGGTGTGAGTGACCGTTTATCACTAAGTACGGTTTGTCTGGGTCGCACGATATACTGGACAGTCTAAGGCAGCATTTTTCAGACTTCAGGTTATGACCCAGTACTGGGTTGCGGCATGTCAGGCACTGGGTCGCTCTGATCAGCACCGGCAACCGAGACATTAAAAGTCCCATCGGTGGTGCTGCCCAGCTAAGGCAGGTAGTGCCTACCTGTTTTGACACCGCGCTGTGCTCCAGAAGCGGCCAGCAGTGGGGCCGTAAGGCTCCATGCACTGTGCCTGCCTCAAGCACCGGCTCCGCACTCCCCTTGGGACGGGGAACAGTGCCTGTGGGCGAGTGTCACGCAAAGCTGCTTGTGTGCCTCCACCTAGGAGCCAGACCTGCTGCTGGTCACTTCCAGGGCGCATCATGGTCCACGGTAGCTGCCAGAGGTAAGTCTGCACCCCAACCCTGTGCCCCAATTCCCCGTCCCATCCCTGAGCCCTCCTTAAACCTGGAACCCCTTCCTGCACCCCAAGCCTCTCATCTCAGCCCCAGAGCCCCCAACCCGCAGCCCTCACTCCCGCACCCCAACCCTCTGCCCCAGCCCTAAGCCCCTCCCACATCCCAAGCCCCTCATCCTCAGCTCTGTTGGGTCATGGGCATCAACAGTTTTCTTCAACTGGGTCACCAGAAAAAAAGTTTGAAAATCACCGGTCTAAGGGGATTGTCTGTGAGACTCCATGGTAAGCTTGTTATAGTGATCCAGGAGTTCACTTTTCTTACTGCCTTGGTGAATCTAATTTTAGAACACATCATCGGTTTGGGGTGTCTACCCTGCTTCTTAACAGTCTGCCCTGAGATTGGTATTCTTGCTTGTAAGCCATTATGGACAGCGTGACACAGACAACCAACTGTGAGAGGAGTGCAGTGGAGGGAAAGGGGAGTGGCATGTTAAAGGGACATCTGTCCATTGGACTTTCACACCAGAGGTGGGTAACTGAGGCAAAGGACACTGCCCAATGTGCTGTGGGGCAGATGTTTACTTATGGTTTACATTTAAAACAAATTACAAAAGTCAGATATTGTCAGTTACAACAGCAACACAAATAGGAAGCAATAGAATGTATTTCATATTCATCTCTAAATAGCCTTGCCCCAGCAGAGAGAGATGAAGAAATGCCAACTGAAAGTAATTACTAAATCTTTTTTCTGAAATGGGTGTAGTAACTTTCACATAGTACAGAGCACAGGCAATTGCATAATGGAACCTGAAGAAAATACAAAGAATTTCCAGCTCCCTGGGAGGTTGTTTTTAAGAAGAAACACTTCATTGCTGGGATACAGCTAACTATGCCCTCCCATGAGTCAGTGTACAATTACACTGTGTGTACGTGTGCTCCATAGCAACAGCACATTAGCAAGTGGGGAGGCTCAAGGGAGCTGTTTGTTTGGAGGTTTCCCTTCTCTTAGGGAGAAAATTAAATTACATAAAAAAGACTGATGGGCAATAATGAAATGAAACCCTCAGCAGGCAAAGTGGGGAATAGGGAGAGATGAGGTGTCTCTAGGGCTCTGGAGTTTTTTGCTGGATTTGCAAGAATTGCGGTAGCAGCAGAGGAATTCAGAGTGCCCAGGAAGACAGCAAACTCAAAAACCTGCTGAGAGAGTAAGCAAGTCTCCCAGTTCCTTGTGCCCCAGGCTTCTCTGCAGGACCTGCAACAGAGTTTACAGTAGGAGCTTACGCTCTCCCCAAAAGGGTGAGTTTCTAACTCCAATAATTGCAAATCTGAGCAAGGGATAATGACAGAGACAATCATAAAAACTCTCAGGATAGTTGCATTAAGGACAAATAGAGAGGGGCTTTTATTGTTTTGCAAACCACCAGCTGGGGTAGTTTTGCAAAACTAAAGCTGTGAGTAGTTTAGAGCTAAGTCCCATTTTAACTGAATTTGCTAAATCCTGAGATGGGAAGCAATTGGATCAGCGGTTTTGTGTACTGCTAGTCAAAAGTCCCCTGTTCTGTAGTGGTGGATGCTATAAATGGGAAAAAAAACTTGAAGGTGTAATAAATGTGCACCTTTCTTTTAATGTTACAAGGACAGTTTGTGAACGTCACTGTCCAGCTGTCAGTCATCTTCTATCTCATTGTCTTAGGTTACTTTGTGTGCTGCTGCAGATGGAGGCGGCAGGGGGATGTGTGGCTGAATCAGGGGAGGGAGGTGAGCTCAGCCCTGCTACCCCTGAACCTGCACAGCAAGAAGCAGACCAAGAGCCAAGAGAGGCCTTAACTGTCTCCAAGCCTGACGCCGAGCTCAGTCCGCCTCTCATCACTATCAACAAAGGTAAGGGAAGAAATAATGGGAAACGCTTTATATTGACACTATCTGGGAAATGGTTTTCTAGGAACATAAAAATCAACTCACTATTCAGTAGAATTTTTCACTTTAAAACAGGCCCCTGCACCTGTAGGGAAGGTAGGGCCTAGATTAACAAAGGCTCAGAATCATAAACCTCACGGTGTGCTGAAGGCCCAGATGTCCAGCCTAACAAGGCGGTGAGGTTGCATGGCTTATCGCGGAGAAAGAGTGAGACCTCTAGGGAGTCTGGCACCCTGAAGGGGTCCTCCCAGAGACCGTTCCAAAACTGGGGCCATAGCACCAATCTGTGGATCTGTGACAACATTGTTCAGTACTTTCAATTAAATGATAAAGACAATAAGGCGAGGGCTTCTTTAGGAGACAGGAAAAGCAATGTTTTGGAGTTATAACTAGAGCAAAAGAGGAAAGAGCTCAACAAAAATAGGTAGCAACAGATTCATAGAACTACAGTTTAGAAAAAAATGTTGACAGATAACTAATACTATACGGAAATTGAATATGCTGATGATAAACATTACTGAAAACCTCTCAGGTATACAGAACAGAATTTCTATGAGAGAGAAAATAAATGTGACAAGTTGTTGGTCCATGAACTTGAAGGGGTTCAAAAGTAATCTCACCAGTTAAAATCATCAGGAAGAGGAAGTTGCACATCCTAGTGAAATATGTGTGTTTTCCATTGTAATCATAGTAACTTTCATATTCCAGTTATTCCATATGCTGAAGTTATTAAAACCTAACTGGAAGTAGGAGGCTTGCCAAAAATATGTGAGATTGATAATGAAAATTTAGATGAAGAAATAACAGAGAAGTTTTAGAGGCAATAGCAAGTATGAAAAGTGGTGAAATTCCAGGGTCTAACGGGTTTCCAGCTTAATTTTAAAATGTATTTAGGAGATATTAGTTGGTTCTTTAATGGATATTATTAATATTGCTATAGAAGCATAGCCCTTTTTAATTATTTCCATCTTGCTCTGCCCTGACTGGCTGTGAAGCATCTCAAAATTTGAAACAAAAACCTTCACACCAAAACAGTCCTTTTCTCCCCAGGCATTGCAGCTGGGGTGCAGTTTTCCTAATGTTCCTCCACAGTTTGGAAGCAGAGTCAGAACATTTCAGTCTCAGCCTCCCTTGCCTGGGAGAGTTTAGTCCATAGTCCACAAAGGAAATCAACAAACTAGCATTGATACGTATAACAACCTGTCCTGAACTCAGAGGTCATCAGCCCTGATCCAGCAATGCACTTACTCATGTGCTTAGCTTTAAGCATCTGAGTAAATCCATTGTCTTCTTTGGGATTCCTCATACACTAAAAGGTAAGCACTTTCTGGAGTGTTTTGCTGGATCAGGGCTAGAGTTCTGAGCACTTTGCAGGACTGTGACCTTATTACTGTTGCTCCTTTGGCCTGAGCAGTTAACAGGTATTCTGGACGTTACAGCTTGCATGGGTGGCGGGTATCATAGGGTGGGGGAGGCTGTGCCTCCCCAGATATTGAGGCGTGGCCCCACCAGTGCTCTGTCCCCAGCCTCCTTTCTGCCTGCTTCCCGCTTGTGGCTGGAGTCCAGTTTCCCTCTGGGGTGGCCCCGGCTTGGGCTGCACCACGCACCCTTCTAGTGCTCCAGGGCTGGGGAGGGTTGCGGCCGTGCTGCCCACCCTCCTGGCTCTCTGGGGCTGGGTGGGGGTTGTGGCCATGCCACCTGCTCTCCCTTTGCTGCAGGGCTGGAGGGCTGCAGCCACGCTGCCTGCCCTCCCAGTGCTCTAGGGCAGGGGGAGCTGCGGCGGCACTGCCAGCCTCCCGGTGCTGGGGAGGGAGCTAAGCTGGGTGGGGACTGGCGGCTCTGATGGAGGGACTCTGGGCTCCGGTGGAGGGGGGTATGGAAGGGCGGGGCCTCAGGTGGAAGGGGTGTGGCTGAGGCCTAGCCTTCCCCACCTGGCGATTCACACGCTACCCATAGCTGCTTGTTTCCATTAGGAGAACTCCAAGCCTACCTTTCCAGCTTCCACTCTGCCCAAAAAGCCACCCTACCAGAATTTCTCCTGCTTTTTCTTTGCTTTGTGTCTGCTCTCTGGTTCATTGTTTACACATGCCCTGATGGACGGCAGCAACCATATCAACCCCTGGCCCCTGAGTTTGCATTCACTTTTGTCCTTGGGCCATGGCGTTCATTGTTTTAGCTATCACTAGATGAAGGGGCATTTAATCGATCCCTCATTCACCTGACCGGAAGGTGACTAGCATGACCATCAGCTTCACTGTAGTTTGATTGATCAGACATGTTTGCTGGGACCCTCCCAACATCTAGCATGACAATATAGTGCTGAATCAGGACCTCAACATCCAAACGTCCTAATAGCCAGACACACTCACAGACTCTTCCATTCCACAACAAACTCCCTGTATATTCCAACATACAGCCACCTACCATGCATGCACCCAGTTCTTCACAGTCACACACAAGCTCAGGGCATCTGCAAGTGTATTTCCCCTCAGTGGTCCAGCAAAGGCACCCACTCTCAGGCTTCCCGAGCCATTGCTTTCTTGGGTTGAATCCTGTGTCCCTGTCTCTCCTGATCAGAGTGTCTCTAGGTTGAACAGTTCCTTGTCTTCACTGTGTTATTCCCAGAAAAGAAGAGTCTGCCTAAGCAGGCCTGTTTGCCTCCCGCTTCAGTGACAGAACACAGCGTGACTGCTCTTAGTTATAAGTTATCACACAACTTTTCCTAAGCAAGCATATTTTATTCTTAAGGTAAAACCACTACAGAGAAAATACATTAAAACAATAAAAGAACCCATACCCATGCTAATAAGCTTACCAGAGATCACCCTCCTCCCCCCGCCCAAAGGCTCTGGTCAGAGTGTCAGTCTTTCCAACCGTTCCCTACGAATCCCCTCCCCCGTGCTGTAGAATGGAGATCTTGTCCATTTGCTGGATCAGATCAAAAGGTTTAAGGCTGTTTAAAACCAGGTTTCTTATCCAGAAATCCGCTCTTTGTCTGTTGGTCCCAGGAGAATCCAGTCTGAACAATATATGTGAACCTCTCTAGGATGGTGGTTCGAAAGGACTGATAACTGAAAGAATTACTTTTGCAGACACCATCCTAGAGCAGTTACATATTATCTCACAACAACACTTGAACAATTACATTTTGAATAGTATGGACCCTCAAAGTATTAAACTCAATTCAGTAAGGTCTGTCCAGGATATTGTTAATTTATCATGTTAACTTTGTGTGTTAGTGTGACTGTGAGGAAAAGGATTTGCATTGTGGATAATTATGGTTTGGAAAGGAAATCAACTTTGTTGTGTGGCTGAAGAGTCTGTGTGTGTTTGTGTGGTAAGGCATGTAAATGGATGTTGATACTGGTTTACCAGGTGATTTCCTTTATTTTTAATAATTGTGTTTAAAGGAAATGCACTTAAACAACCTCATATATGGGAATATTACATCAACAAGGGAGCAGGAAAAACATCTTTTTAATATAAGAGATAGAAAGCCCATTCAGGACAATAAAGGATGCTCTATCCAGAAACTGGAATTTTTAAAAAATTAGTCAACTTAAAAAAAAATCAAGTTCACAGAGTACTTTTAATTTGTGGAGGAGCACAATTTTAGTTTGTCTGTGTTATTTATCTGGAATCACACAGCATAGGATTCTTTCACACCAGTGATATAGAATATTGATGGAGCATCGATGTATGCTTTTTAGAGCTAGCTCTAGGGCTGGTCAAAATTTTTGGTGGCTGGCAAAACTGAAACAGAAGATTGGGTTTTTCAACTAAACTGCAACTCCCATGAGGCACCGTGTAAGTGTTTTGAATAAAAAATGTTTATCTTCAGCTGCAAGCTTTTGGCTGATGATGTTAGGTTTTCAGCCAGAATTTTAAAAGTTTTTGACTGAAATTTTTAAATTTTAATTTTTCGTCAAAATTTTCCATGGGAAAAAAGACCATATTCCAACTTGCTCTAGATAGCACATACTTCATATATTTCAGTATCCTGGAGAAAAAAAATTCCCCTCTCACCCCTATGGGTGGTATGTGTCTTCCTCAACCTCGGGTCCTCTGCCAGAGGCCTGGGAGTTTGAGGGTTCTGCGCAGTATCTTAGCTGTTCCTAGCACTGCACATCTTCTGGACAGATAGCTCTGATGTTCTGGGATCTGTGAGCCCACTCACCCCAGCTTAGGGTTCACAGCCCCGAGTCCTACCACACTGGGACCACTTTGGCCTTCACCTTTCCACATCCTCTTTAGTTCCTCTTTTCAGCTGCTGGTACTTCTCCAGCTTCTCATATTCCTTTCTTCCTGATGTTGCTGTCACTTGGCACTGCTTATATTCTATCACCACCGCTGTTCTTTTGCTCCTTGTCTATTACCACGATGTCTGGTTGAATTGGCCAGTTACCTGTCTGTCCGTCTTGGATCTTGGAAGCCCACCAGAATCTTAGCCCTTGCTATTCTCCACAAACCTTCTGCTGGAATCTCCATCTTGCGTCTTGGGAGGGTCTAGCCCATACGCTACTGCAGATGTTCCTGTACACAATGCAGACCACTTCAGGATCCAGTATCCTGGAGATATATATATAAGAAAGATATATAGATATTAAAAATTATGACCGAAAAGTGGATTTTATATATTTAATATTGATATTATAAGATAGCATCAAGAGCACCCAGTCAGGACCATGGCTATCATTGCTTCGTTGATTCATATACAAACGTACGATGAAGACACAATCCTCCCTCAATTGAGCTTGTGTTCATTAACCGCATGCGTAAGGTTAATGTCTCTTTTACCTGTAAAGGGTTAAACCTAGCCTCAGTAAACTGCGAACACTCTGAACCAGAGGCACCAATCAGCGAGACAAGATACTTTCAAAATCTTGGTGGAGGGAAGCTTGTTCTGTGCTTTTGGGTTTTCTTTGTTCTCTCTGGGGTCCTGGGCAGGGACGAGACATTGTATTACAGACGTCTCCAATCTTCTAAAAAGTCTCTTTCTATTCAATTAGTAAGTAATAGGCAGAGAGATGGATTAGATTCATGTCTCGTTTCTTTATTTGCAAATGTGTTTTTTGATGAGAAGGATCTGTATCTCTGTTTGCGCAACTGGTACTTTGTGCTTGAGGGCGGGGGAGTCTTCTCTCTAGTGTCTTAACGCTGGAAAAGACCCTGTAAACATTTTTCCATGATTTTACAGAGATAATTTTCTTTTCTTTCTTTTCTTAATTAAAGCTTTTCCTTTTAAGAACCTGATGTGTTTTTTTATTCTTGTGTTGAGACCCCAGGGGACGGGTTCTGGCCTCACCAGGGAATTTGTGGAAGAAAGGAGAGAGGGGGGGAGGAAAAGCCTGATTTCTCTCTGTGTTAGGATCACTGTCTCTCTCTCAGGGAGGGTCTGGGAGGGGGAGAGAAGGGGAGGAAGGTGAATTTCCTCTCTGTTTTAAGATTCAAGGAGTTTAAATCACAGTGATCTCCCAGTGTAACCCAGAGAGGGGAGAATCTGGGAGGAAGAAAGGAAGGGAATGGTTTATTTCCCTTTGTTTTGATATCCAAGGAGTTTGGGTCTTGGGGTCCCCAGGGAAGGGTTTGGGGGCCAGAAAGTGTCCCAAAACACTATATTTTTGGGTGGTGGCAGCTCTATCATTTCTAAGCTAGTAGTTAAGCTTAGAGGGGTTCATGCAGGTCATCTTTTGGACGCTAAGGTTCAGAGTGGGGGAATCATGCCTTGACAGCTTGCAAGACAAGTGACATACAAAGGATAGTGGGAGACTGTTACAATTAAATACATACATTTACAATTTTCTTCTAATAATTATGAATAGTCTAATTCATAGAATATCAAGGTTGGAAGGGACCTCAGAAGATCATTTAGTCTAACCTCTTGCTCAAAGCAGGACCAATCCCCAGACAGATTTTTGCCTCAAATCCCTAAATGGCCCCCTCAAGGATTGAGTTCACAACCCTGGGTTTAACAGGCCAATGATCAAACCACTGAGCTATCCCTCCCCCTGTAATCATTACTTTCCTTGAGGAGTGCTGCACTCCAAATTAAAAGTACTGCTCACAGGGTAAGGTACAATTTGAGTAAGGGTAGCAAAATCAAGCCCAAAGGCATTGATTTCTTAGAGACACTGTGGCAGAGGTAGGTCTTGAGAGAGTAGTGGCACTATGGATTAGTTCAGGGAAAGATTTGGATTCATCCTGTCAAATACATATGCATGTATTTGTTTAATTTATGCTCGCAGTGTTACAATTTTTTTCAATTAACAGGTAACAAAAAAATCCCCAAAATGATTGTGCATGTGGTACTATTCTGTTGTTAAATAGATACTCAGTTTCACTTGCACCAAGGAAGGGCTCGCTGATCTATAATTCCCAGAATTTTCCTTGGTTCCTTTTCAAAGATAGATGCTTTATAGCAACTTTCCTATCATCACGTGTGATTGTTGGTGTTAAAGATGCACTGTATTGCATATACAGCCTGTTAATATGAATAACTATAGCTTGCCATTTCTTTATCCTAGATGGTGAAGGAAAGGGCCACAGGCGTAGAGGCGCCTTTAAGAAGACTATTACTCAGCCAGGATCAGCTATAATAGTGTCATCTTCAACTGCTGCTGTTTCGGCAAGTGATTTCATTTTAAAATCTCTTGTCACCTAACTTTGTCTTTTAACTATCAAAGCTTTTCCTTTACAGATCATTCTTGAAGGGTTCATTGTCAAAATGCAGTTGCTAAATTTGGTACAGACCTGCAAGGTGCTAAGGCCTGGATCCTCGAAGATATTTAGGTGCTTAATTCTCATTGAAATCAATGGGAGTTTGGCACCTGAATACCTTTGAGGATCTGGGCCTGAGTACCTTTTGGGTGGTGCCGAGTTCCTTCAGCCTCTGTTGATTGCAGTGAACAGCAGTTCCTAGGAAGCCCTCATGGCATGTGCAGAAGCAGACTTGTTATTTTCTGTGTTTACATATTTTTATATGTAGTTTCAGTGTCACACACTGGTTCTCCTCTTTTCTTTGTCTTCATAGGTTAAAGATAACCTAGGAAGACTTGACTAAGTGCTTCACAAATAAAGTGAAGGAAGCTTACACTGGGAGTGTATCCTCATTCTGCTTCCATTCGTGGTCTGAATAAAAATGTCAATCTGCTGTATAGCTTCTCTGTGTCACAATCCTCACTCAGAAAAGAATTTAAAAATATCCTACAGCAGTGGAATTGTCAAAAAAACAACAGCAAAACCTACATCAGATAATATATATAAAATGATGCTTGATTAGTCACCTAATAACCATATTAAGAGACAAGGAAGGACTGAATTTCCAGTATTTTATCCATCAAAGAGATGATAAGCTCTTACTGCAGTGACATTAGCTAGAGCGCTAATTAAGAATGGCACCACTAACTGCTCTAAATTAAACTTATATACTCCTGTTATACCTACCCATTATCACTAATAATTATACGTTAAAGTGGTAAGTCTTCTGACTCTTGTTGAATGACATTTGGCTTTCATCCTGGGCATATTGTAATACAAAACAAGAAAATCTGTTTCTGGGAGAGCTGTTACATTAATAATAGAGATGGCTCATGAATGGAAGAATTCTGTGTGGATCAGAAAAATGTCTCTTAGAGGCATAAGAATAGATCTGCCAAGTAACTAGTTATTTAGCTCCTCTTCCTGTGTCCTGGGCTCAGAGAGGTAAGGGAAATGCTTCTGAGAGGTAGGAAAGGAAGCTTAGACACATCAGGACAGATTTTCTGGTGCAAGACTAAAGTGTAGGGGAAAAGGTGGCTTTAGGCCACATTAGTGCTCCCCAATTCAGTGACCAAGGGGTAGGGGGTCAACCCAACCTCTGAGGTAATTAAGAGCATGCTAACAGCTGCTATAATTTGTACCTGACTGTCCTGTGCCCCAAGAACTGTTCCATTAGCTGGAAATTGCTGGAGTATAAGGATACTGTCCCATTTTTCCCAGCCATACCTCCTGCACTGGGAACAGGGAGGAGGGAAGTTGTAAGAGCAATTAAGTCAGCCCCATACCACACAAGCAGTTTCCTGCAGATGAAGGAAATGCTCAGGTTGGTGGTTAAGATGAATGGCTGTATGACTGCTTTGTGCTGCAGGACCCTGCAAACCAGAGGACCTGGCTCATTGGAATTAATCTTTACTTTTCATTATTCTATGAGATGTATATTTCTTCTTATAAAACTGATAAAGATTTGCTATTTATTTCAAAATTTCTTCTTCACCATGTGCTTTCCTCCTTATTATACAGATCTGAAGATTGTTTAAAAATCCTTTGTCTGTATGGGCTTTTTTCTTTCCATTTCTATTACAGTCCTCCTCTGAGCTACATCCGAAAGCCCAGTTAAACGTGTTCCAGTGAGAGAGGAGAGTGAGGCTGATGGTGATTTTGCTGTGGAGCTGTTTGTTTGTTTCTGTTGCGTAACACTCTTGCAATGGTAGTTCACAGTGCTGACAGTAGAGATGGGCGTGGACCAAAAGCTGAGAAATAAACACTTAGAGGTTTGGAAGCTGGATTCCCCGAGTTCAGCATCTATGGATTAGGTCCAGTTTTTGACATATGTTTTTATTGTGAATTTAGGTCTGAGTACACCTCTATTTCTGGGGTGCAGATGTGAAGTTTTGATTGTATTGGCCCTATAACGTGTAATATTTTTGCCTTGGAGAGTTCCCTAGAACTGATGTTTCTCTCTTTTTTTATTTTAACTTTGTAATGGTATTTTCTTGTACAATATTGTAGATATCAATCTATGCATCTATTTGTATCATTACTGTAAAATAAAAACTTTAAAAAAATTTAAAATGTGTTAAAAGGAATTCACTAAACCAAGTAATGTACTTTCCATCAAATCTCCCTGTTTAAATAATTTTTGAAACTGTTTTAAAAAGCAACACCATATGCTGCTTAAAATTTAAATTAAAAAAAGGGTGCTGGAAAATAATATATTTTCTAAAACATTTTTATCTTCTAGCCAAATGGGAAGAAAAATGTAGTGCTATCCAGTGAAGCTAAGAAAGAATTGGCCAAGCAGGCCAGAGTCACCAAGGAGGAGAGAAGAGCTCAGTTAGATGACAGACACAAGTATTTGATATTAAGATTAGCAGATGGAATAGGCTTAAATGAACAGAAAGTAGAGGACTCTGTTATTTCTGATGAAAAGGTAATATTTATTTTGTATCTATGAAATGTTTCCTAAATTGCCATACATCAGATTTTTCTCAGAATATTTTGTAATTAACTAGCACTGTAATTTTGTTTTAGTTTCAGCTTGTAGGAGAATTCTTTGCAGAGAACGGACTTAAAAAGTTACTTTTCTTTTACCAAGATGCATGGCAGGTATGTTTCTAGCATTACTGTTGCAAATAGCAAAGTTAGATTAAAACATTTTTGAAAGGCAAATGCATATTTATTAGGAAGCTCAGAAAATCTTAAAGAGCATTCTCTTATATACATTTGTATTTACAAACCATAGATCTAATTCTGCTCCCTCTGAAGTCAGTGGCAAAATCCCCATTGACTTCAGTGGAAACAGGAGCAGGCCCTCTTGGTATGGTATGCTACTATTCTTAATCTCAGTAGAAAACAGAAGACTCAGAAATGGCCAAAAGAGGAAGTTATCAAGATTTAAAAAGGGATTGACTGTTCACTTTGGCAAACTGTTCACTATGATAAGGCACTCAAAAACTAGAGGAACTAATTGTGAAAACAGGAGAATTGGACCAACTATTTCATTCTTCCCCTCTGGTCTGAACCATGCCCAGCTCTAGTGACAGGGAAGCACTGATTCAAGAGCAGGGATGGGCTCTCTGCTCCTTCCATGTGGCTTTGAACAACCTGCTCTCATGAAGGAGGCTTGCCTATGAAACTTTGCAGACTATGTTTTCTGACTTTTTTTCCCTTCCTCCTCTGAGTTTTTCTGTGAGAGGGGAACTTTTAAACCAGTTGCAGGAGGCTGTGACTGTGCACTCGTTACTCAGATAAAACGGAGCCAAGAATTATGTCTAGAGCTATGGATTCATCTCTGATTCAGAATAAACTATAGTTATAGTTCATACATTTAATTAGGATCAATTACATAATGAGTAATAGTTTCCATGGAATTTTTATTTTAGTAACATCTTATTTATAATTTATTTGGCAGCAAAAGTCAAATGTTCCTTTGAGGACAGATGAGTCTTCCCCAAGTTCACTTTTGCAGAAGAAGTTATTTATTACCATGGGCTCTACTGAGGTATGATCCATTTATTCCTTAGATTAAATTTGTGAATGCTTTCAGGATGGATAATACGGTATATTGGTAAGTGCTAAATATTGTGCAGTGTTAAAATAGCTTTATATAATTGTTAGATATACCAATGTCTCCATACTTACAAGTTCTCCTGCCAGATTATAAACTGAAATGAGAATTCTACAGGAAAACTGACTTTGAAGGCAATGATGTTTAACAGATTTCAGAGCTCATTGTCAGGAGGAGAGCTGGTCAAATAATTCATTGTTAACAGTATTGTAAATGTTGGAAGGTTTTTTTTTAAACAAGTGCTTGTAATTCAAGAATTATATCTTTCACTATTCAGTCATTTCTAGTTTAGAGGTAGATCCCACAATAAAAAGAAATTTTTGTTCTTTAAAATGTACATATTTTTTGAGAATGTATATTTTAAAGGATAAAAACTATGTACATTCTTCCAACAAAATACTTTTAGTTTTGATTCTATTTTATATAGGGAATACCTCCCCCATCACTGTTATATCTGAGCATCTTCTAGTAGTGCACTAAGTGACATTTGGACTCAACCTCCGAATAGGAGTTGTGGGGGTAAACAAATTAATTAGTTTTAATAGACAGCTGGACAAATTTTTAAATACAGTTGTGTGATCAGGTTGCTTGTGATGGTAGGGGGCAAGGTTCCACAGCTCTGGAGCTCACTTCTAATTTATATCTTATGTGGGAGAAAAATGAGTTCTCACTCTGAGGTTGGTTGCAACATTCCAGAAGCAACAAGCCAGGGTGTCCCTCCTATTTTCTGTCTGTGGCTCATAATTGTCTAATCTCTTGTGGGTTGTAATACTTGCCTCTCATTTCGGTTGAGTTTAGTCTGCAGGTGCCAGGTGATGTTGGCGGTCTGTGATATACACGAGGTCAGACTAGAAGATGTAATGGTCCTCTCTGACCGTAAACTCTGTGACTTTGTCAGCAGGGTCCACATGTTCACTTAATGCACAGCAGGCTATTGTGACACCCCGGCTTGTTGCAAACTAAGTGTTTGTGTAGACACGCCCTCAGAAAAGGCATGTTAAAAAAGAGTGTCTTGCACTTGGAGCACACGGTGGTGAGGTTTGTGATGATCTTTAGTTCCTGGGGGAGTTCATTCCATAGTCTAAAACCGTGAAAGCTCAGTCTGTTGCACAGATGAGCTTTACCTTATTGCAGAAAGTCTTGCTGTGCCTAAGGAGTCGAGTCATGGTCCTTGTTCCGGAGTTTTAGCTATCTTTTAGATATGCTGTGCCCTGGCCATTGAGTGCCTTCAAGATAAGAACAGAGACCTTGAACTTGGCTTAACGTTCTATGGGAAGCCAGGGTACAGAGCTAAGGACGGATGTGATGGCCTGCGTTGCTGAAGAGATGCACTGAGATGTTCTGTTCTAGTTGGAGTTTCCTAATGGATGATGATTTCAAGCCCACAAAGCCGGCCTTAGGGCGCCATAGCCAGGGGGGCGCCACAAGGGGCTTGAGATTCCCCAGACTGGCAGTGGCCGGACTCCTCTCTTCTCCAGCCCCTCCCCTGCACTGGGCCGGTGGGCTTCTCCCCGCCTCCACTCACCTGGCCCTTCCTCCTTCGCTCCTCAGCCGGCCAACTGAGGGCTCCAGCTCTGTACCAGCCCTGGGGAGCCCAGAGTGACGCAGCCGGGGCTGGTCACTGGCAGTGTGCCCACCGCCTGCTGCCTGAAGTGGAGCTGAGTCCCTCCCTGCCTGCGGTCCTGCGCCACTTGCTGTCCGGCGGGGGCCGGCTGGGCTGGGACCAGGAGGAGTGAAACTTCCATGTGGGGGGAAGCTGGAAGGGGGACTTAAAGTGACAGTGTGTTCACTTTATTTTGACCATCTCTAGTTGCATATATCTGTATGGTGTCTAGCACAGCTGGGATCTCATCTTTGATTGCAGTTCTTAAGTGATACTGTAATATAAATAAATAATAAAGAGAAACATGGAGCACAAAATTTTATTCAGATTTAAAGATTTTCATTTTATTTTTAAGCTCATTTAGCTGTAGATACTTGTAATTTAGCTGAGTGTTGTCTGAGAAACTGATAGTGCAGTTTGCCATGGTTCTAATCCACCAGAAGGGAAAAAGCTGATGTTAAACATTTTAAAAATGTATTTGGATTGAAAAAAAAACACTTTTAGGGATTTTTTTAAATTAAATAAATGGAAGGAAAGAATATTCCAAAATGGTTCATTCTGGCCTAAAAATACAATGAATCTATGAAGGTACTTGAAATGCTTGAAAATTGAACATTTCCTCAAGTATGCTCAATGAATTATGGCCAGCTGAGAAACAAAGCTGAGTGATTGATATTTGAGAACCAGTTATTTGCCTAGAAATGTACAGAAGTCTCAGTAAATAGTTTCTTAAATATTTTCAAGTAATTGATTTTTCTTTATAATTTAGTTTTTGTCTCTTTCCAATTTGTTGAGTATATTATTTTTGCTTGTATGTATTATATCTGTCTTTTTTTATAGGGCTTAACAGGAACTTGTGCATTTTTTCTAAGGACTACAGATAAAGCAATAACTACAGCAAATATCTCTCAGGTCAGGCAAAAATCAGATAATGTTTACAGCTTGCTTAAAATTTAGGACTTGATCCTACAAACCTTTACTCATACAACTAGTCTCAATGGAATTAGATAAAGCAGCAGGGAGTATTTGCATGAAAAGGGCTACTTGGATATGTTAGGATGTTCCTTTATGATCTGGAAAAATATTTACAGCCTAGCAGTGTTCTGATGTGAATAATTATGCAGGTAGCTAGTCACAGGATTTATGATGAACATCAGAAAAGATGTAATAACCCATTGTATGAGTAAAATTCCCTTCTTGTCTGAAGTGAAAATGTAAAATTCAACAGAGAAATGTTTAAACCTGTAGACTTTACTCATATGACTAATTCTTACTCATGCAAGTAATCCAAATAAAGTAAATGGGACTGATCACATGAGTAAGGGTTGTGGGCTGAGGCCTAAGTCCAGAAACATAATCAGAGGATTAAGGAAGGATACTTGGGATTCAGACCCAGTTGTCTAAGCCGGTGTGAGCAAACTTTTTGGCCTGAGGGCCACATCTGGGTATAGAAATTGTGTGGTGGGCCAGGAATGCTCACAAAATTGGGGGTTGGGGTGTGGGAGGGGGTGGGGGCTCTGGCTGGGGGTGTGGGCTCTGGGGTAGGGCCAGAAAGAGAGAGTTCAGGGTGCAAGGAGGGGCTCCGGGCTGGGGCAGGAAGGTGGGGTGCAGTACTGGGGATGGAGGGGTATTGGGGTGCAAGGGGTGCTCCGGCTGGACTAGAGAGGTTTGGAGGGTGGGAGGGGGATCAGGGCTGAGGCAGGGGGTTGGGGCATGGGGGGTTGAGTGGGTGAGGGTTCTGGCTGGGGGTGAAGACTCTGGGGTGGGGCTGGAGATGAGGGGTTTGGGATGTATGAGGGTGCTCTGGGCTGGGACCGAAGGGTTTGGAAGGCAGGAGGGGGATCAGGGCTGGGTCAAGGGGTTGGGATGCGGAAGGGGCTCGGGTGCAGGCTCTGGGTGGCACTTACCTCAAGCAGCTTCTGGAAGCAGCGGCATGTCTCCCCCCCGGCTCCTCCACGGAGGCGTGGCTACGTGGCTCTGCTGCTGCCCCGTGTGCAGGCACCACCCCTGCAGCTCCCACTGGCTGCAGTTCCCAGCCAGTGGGAGCTGCAGAGCCAGCTCTTGGGGTGGGAGGAGTGTGCGAGCCCCCTGGCTGCCCCTATGTGTAGCAGCCAGAGGGAGGACATGCCACTGCTTCCGAGAGCCATGCGAAGCCATGGCACATCTGGAGGGGGCCAAGCCCCAGACTCTGCTCCCCAGTGGGAGCTCAAAGACTGGATTAAAAGGTCTGATGCACCAGATGTGGCCTGCGGGCTGTAGTTTGCCCACCCCGGTCTAAGTGGACTCAACATAGCAGTGAGTCAGTGAGACACTGAATTTATTGGTGGGTGAGGAGATCAATATTGTGGAATGCACTTGGAGGAAATAATGAGATAGACCTATCTGGGGTAGGGAGGAACAGGTGTTTTGAGAGAGACGGGGATAAGTGAGTCAGTGGAGTCTGAGAAGGCAGTTCCATGATGTGAGAACATGAAGTTTTGATGTATCCAGGCCCCATTTAATCTTTATCCATGAGTCAGAAGGACCCCAAGTGGGAACAAATCAGTAGAATGCAGGAATAAAGAGAGCTCTGTGGGATGTAGCTACTGAAGCTAGTGAACTTAGTCTTTCTAAAAGCCAGGAAATATACATGAATACCAGCAAATGTCTTAGACTGCCTTCAGCTTATCTAATAAAATATTTATAACAGCGCTATTACAGAGAAGAGGGGGAAAGACATTTTCAGCAGAAATTTGAAAAAGGAGTTGAGGATGCTCAGCATAACTCAGGATTGTGTCCCCCCCCGCCCGATTTCAACAGAAGCACATTTCTGGCTCTAAGGCCCTCTGTCAAAAAAATCATTAAACTTGTGTTTAACTTAAGTATTTGCTTAACTTTAAGTGCTTTTCTGAATTGGAATGGACTTAATTTTGTGCTTAAATGCTTAAGTATTTTGCTTAACCAGGGCCTAAGTTAGCACACAGGTGAAATTGTGGCTTTGTTTCTTTAATAATTTTAAATTGTTTTTGTATTTTGTGACAATTTAAAATTAATTGATTTATTTTTTCTTTTAAAACAAGGTGGTGTGATTATTTGCTTTAGATTGTTTGTTTAATTTATCCCTCATCTTGAATCTGGGTGCATTAAACATCTGTGCCCCAATCTTTCAAACACTTATGCATGTGTTTGCGTTTCGTCACATGAGTAGTCACCCTACTAATGTGAGTAAAGCTATGCATGTGTTTTAAAGGTTTGCAGGATCAAGTCTTGGTAACACACAAACACAGTTGTTACTAACAATTGGCTGCAAGCCTTGCTTTCCTCTACTCACTGTCAATGCAAGTTCCTTTTCAGCTGCACAACCAAATTATGCAAACACCAAATTGAATAGATGCACCTTTAAAAACATTTTAAAATAGATATTCCCTAAAACTAAAAGCAAGATATAATCCAAAGCATATCCCTACCCTATACAGCAAAATACAATTAAAATCTTTCAAGACATTTGGAGGGATTGTCATTTTCAGGAAACACTGAAATAGCTTTATAAAGGGAATCCAAACATGCCAAATTTAACATAAATAAAAAAAGAGAGAGTCTGAGTCTATACCTTTCTGAACTATTGATACATTTATTTTTGTAAAAGCTGATGAATTCTGTTGCACAGCTTCTTTCCTCATTCATCACTAATGGGTTAGTGCCCCCCCACCTATAGACTTCAGGAGTGGTTGAGTGTTGCTTCTGGAGACTCCAGGACTATGCCATTCCTTCATCTGTGGCTACCAAATTTTCTGCCTTTGGCAGTAGGGCAGGTTGGTGGTTTAGTTTTTCCCAACTATTTTATTTTAATTGTTATTCATTTTTGTGCAGTAGTGATTTATAATCTTCCTCTGCCTCCTCCCCTGGGTGGGGTAAAGACCAGTGTGATGGTCTCAGCCACCTGGATCCAGCACTGCAGTGCTTCCCTGCTGGAGTCCTCTGCCTCCACTCAGGGATTGCAGAGTCAAACAGGAATGTCAGGCCCCCATCCTGCCCTGAGGAACTGGGACTCCAACATGAAAACGCCTGATTGGCAACCTCTGAGCTTTTGATCAGGGAATATAAGGACAAAGAGGACACTAGGAGACAGCTTCCTGGGTAAGTCCTGCAACAGACCTGGCTGGAGGGAGAAAATGTCACTGAAAGGACCCAAGTTCCACCCCCACATACTGAAGTGAGTCCTTGACTCACTCAGGAACGAAGCAGGGCTCCTAATCTGCTCCTCTTCCTCTCACTGTGAATCGGGGGATTCTAATGGTATTCAGGAATAAGTGCTGCAAACAGCATAGACTTTCAGTCACAAAAAAGAAAAACAATTGTGTCCTTCCCAAGGCAGCAATTTGTATCCTTAAATGAACATGTGAGAAGATCAGGGGTTAAACCCCTTTTCCTTTGCCTTCCCTCCAGAAGGAGTGTTTTCTGGGGCTTTTCTCCTATACACGGGCTGTCACAGTGCGCTGAATCAGGCTCACCGCCCTTTGCCCCCCGTAGTATGTCTGGCTTTGCAGAAAAGCCCGGCCCTCTTGTGCAGCCTTGCCTCAGACTGCTGCGTAATTGGAACAGTGCCTGGCTGGCTCTCAACCCAAGGATCCTCTCTCTGTCACAGACAAGGGCTCGGGTTCAGGCAGCAGTGGAATGGAGAATGTGCCTTGTGATCAGCCATAAACCCTTGCTCTGCCAAGGAAAAGGGCTGAGTCTGAAAGGCAGGGAAAGGTTTCTATCTTGCTGACCACCCCTCATCTGCTTCACAGACTGGCTCCACAAGCAAAAGGCATATTTGAACTGGTGTGTGACCAGAACAGAGGCACATGTGGACTCTGTTCCCACAGAGGTGCACCATCATGGGATTAGAGAAGGGTAAATGAGAAATCCCTTCCTATGTTCAGAATGATCCTGATTTACTGAGTAAAGCCCTGAGCAGTACTAGGTTGTTCCTGCAGTATTTACTTGCATGCTAGCCAGCCCAAGCGAGCAGGCAGGCAGTCTTTCAGGCTCCCAGAGATATCTAGCAAGCAACTTTCCCAATTGCGGTATTTGGTCCATTACTCTTCCTTGGTTCGGCAGTCTCGAGGTCATGTTGAATAGCATACTACCTCTCCCCTGTAAAAAGCCAGGGGAAGTACCACAGTTGCACCACCAACCCCCTCCACACAACTGGCTGTACTCTTCCAAGACAGGATGCCAGTGTCCTGCAAGGAACTCATTAATATTAATAAAACATTTTCCCTTTCAAGCATTATTAAATACACAGTTTCACATAGATGCCTCCTTGAGAACCATCATAACATCCAAATGAGGCCATCTGATTAAAACCAAATTTTAAAGTAAAAGTCATATAAAACCAAAGAAGTATTGTAAGTTTGGGGAGCCTAACATTGGTGAAGCTGTAGCTCTATAGGTGAAAGACACAGTCACACCCTCAGAAAGAGACTTCCTTCCAAAAGTGCCCATAGACCATAAAACTGATGCCACACTGCACAGCAATTTCAGAGCTTCAGTTAAAGCTTTGCAAAGCAAAGGTTTTTCATATATTCAGTAAGGAAAGCCCACTTGGTGTAAACAAGTGTCTCATCATCTAGTATTATGATCCTGCCTTGGAATGAGACATCTTAGGTTCTGTCCTGGTCAAATCTTTGATGTGATTTGTGATGTGCAATGGTTTCCAACTTGATGGGTACAAAGAAGCCATGTTACATTCAGGACAGTAATCAGTCATCCTAAACAGATACCTTTTGAATCCAAACGTACAGGTGAGGAACCATTTGGGGAAACAGTAGAGAAATTAGTAACTGAGAGTGCACAGAGACTTCAGTGTTTGTTATCAATGCCAGCACAGCAGTCCGACTAATTCCAATGGTATCCAAGAAGGGACTTTTCCCCTGGCAGAGGGAAAAATCAGGAGCAGAAGTTTCCAAAGAAATCTGGATATATTTTCCTCCAAAACAAAAAAAATTGTCAGCATGACAAAGACAAAGAGCATTCGTGTATGAGAATTCACAATTCCTGTACAAGACTCTTCCTTCTTATCCATCCTCTGCTCCTACAGCCTTGAGAAATAGGTGGTAGTAATCACAACAAGAGACAGGTCACAGTTTACACACTTATACTCCATGTATAGACAATTTACCAATCTGTTGCCTGTCCTGAGAAACAGACCCATTCATTACTGGACAGCTGCTGGAAAGGATTTGTAGCTACGACTTCTTCAAAATCAAGAAGAGATTTTGATCCTAATGCTGAGAGTTGCTCACAGGAGTCAAAACAGACAAGGATCTGGCCATAATTTTACCACAATGCTAGAGATTAGCAAAGAACCAAAACTTTATTGCATCAGTCATTTCCTGGCCGTGGTCATTCATAGCCAGTTATTTCCAATGGCTAGGATTGCTCATGTGTTGTGTTGGCTTCATTCCTGAGTGGATCTTTCAAAATGTGCTTGCAGAAATAACTTCTGAAGACATGGAACTATGTATTTGATGCAGTGCAAAATTAGGTGTCATTCTCAGATCACATTCAAGTATCCCTTTGTGGGTAGGTAAGTACAAACACACTGAAAGGCAACCCAATTTTTACTCTAGACCCTTTCATACTCACTCTGGACACAAGCTTCCTAGGGTGGGGAGCATTCTTGGCAGACAAATTTCCAAAATCTCAGAGAATGAACTAGATGGTTCACTTTGACATCTCTATCAGTGGCATGTATGAACAACACCACCTCTCCCATCGTGTTCATATGGTATCGGAGTAGTTGGTCATCGAGTCCAATATGTTGAGCGTGACAGTGGCCTGTATCAGATGCATGAGTAGAAGGTGCAAGAAACCATGCAGTAGGCAATTACAATGCCCTCGAGAAGAGAAGTCACCTACTTTCCATTAGAGGTTGACTTTTAACTGAGGCATGAACGTTTAGTGTAACCAGAGGTCAGATTTCTCTGTGGCACAGAAAATAGTTTTCTGAACAGAGAAGAATCTGCAACCTTTCAAGACAGTTCACATGAAGGACACAGAAAAAAAGGAAAAGGGAGAGTTAGTCCTTCTTCCCATCCTCTACTGGCCTAGAAGACGCTTTGGACTTGCTAAATAGCCAAGGACCTCACACTGTAACTTCAGAAAAGGCCAAACCTCTTGAAGCAGGAACTTCTTCGTCAAGACCAGGAACATCTACACTTAACAGCCTGGGCATCAGAAGAGAAGTGTAGTTCAGCATGGATTCTCCATTAACCTCAGATACAGTTTGGTATCCAGACAGAACCGGGATATTTCACTCACTGATCTGTTCAAATTTACATTTCCAGTGTGAGGGAAAACAGAAAGCTCTTTGGGACAGGGACTACCTCTTTGTTTGTGCAGTGCTCAGCAAAATTGGGTCTTGGACTCCAGATGCTGCCGTACTATACATACAATAATAGTCGCAAAGTTCTGGTGATCTCAGCTATGCTAGAGTTTCTCCAGAATGGTTGGTTGGATTCCTACCACCGAGCACCATAGAAACATGGGTATCAGCCCTAGCAGTGATCTGTGGGTAGGCACATTAGACTCTTCATTTGAGATCATAAAATGCCACAATTAATCAGAATGACAGATTAGACAAGCCTACGACTAGCCTTTCTAGTCCCCATTACCTCCAAAAGGAGATTTTGGAATTAATTCCTGTATCTATACAAGAACAATGTTGTTGTTGTCATGAGCAAAAGGTGGTGGTTAAAGCATTCTGCCCATGGTAAGTTCTTTGCACAATTCCTGCAAAATAGTTCTCCCATCATTTTGTTCTAACCCTTGATGCTGATTTGATAGGCTGTGACATAAATGAGCATTGCTAGTTTGCTGTTCATCTCATTCCATCCAAAATGTCAAGGTCGTAGGGCCTCAAAGTAGGTTCATGCAAGACGTTACAATCCTGCATCAGTTGACATGCTAGGCATCGGGGAAAGTATTTGCAGAAATCCCTTGGGCATTGGAGAAGAAGTGTACGAGCCTCACCTGAGAAGGAATTGCAAAATAAGTCTCCATTTCTCTGGAGAGGCATCCTTTGGTAGGAAGGTGCTACTAGGTTGGTTCCTACATAACTCCTTTGTGTACAAAGATCTTGCTTTATATGTGGGGGAACATCCATTCCGGCCTGCGTTTCTACTATAATAATAATTAAAACACTGCTTATCTTTCCCCTTTTACTTCTTTGAATCGCTGCCTGCTACTTCCTATTAGTGATGAATGAGGAGAAAAGCTATCCACCAGAATGAGAAATTTCTTACCTGATCATTTTATTTCTGTCAGCAGCTTCTCTCTGAATTCAATCCATCCTAGCAGTGTGGTAAATGACAAGAATACTTTTTTCTGTACAGAAAGATTTAGACATATAATTCTCTTAAGGTTTATCATGGGTTTCACTCACCACTGTGGCATCTCCTGCTGGTTGTCTCGGGGATGAGCACTGCTAGCCAGTATGCCCTCTCCTGGCAGTGCCTCTCTCATCCTTGTCACTGCCTGCGAACCCGCCTCAGTTCAAATACTGCAGCATCCTCTTCATGACTTAACTCTCCCGTATCACTGTTCCCTGCACAGCCTCTGTAGGCTGCCTTTAACCCCTTCTCTGCCAGTGTAGGGCAGATACCCCATCACAAGTTTATTTAATATATTATATCAAGTTATTGTCTTAATGCTAACAATTGGTTGCTGGAGCATCTCTATCTTTGGAAAAACTCTTCTGGTGACTTGAGGTGAAGGGTGTGTCTTAGTCCTGGAGCCTCCAGCAACAACATTGAACTGCCTCCAAATTCCATAGTGGAGATCATGAACACGTTAGTGATGAATGATGAGAGAAGCTGCTAACAGAATATTATTAGGTAAGAAATTTCTCATTCCTAAAATTTAGGTTGTAGTCTATTTACATCCGTCTTAAATGTGCCTGAAGTTCACTCAGTTGGTCACAAAACTGCAGAAGTTTCATTTAAATGCATTCTACTAACTATTTTTTCCCCCCGAAGGAGGTGAATTTTGGAATGTTTGATTGTACTAATGGAAATATCCTTCAGGGTCTGGAAATTTTCTTGGCTCAAGTCATGGTACCAGCACTTAAATCTCAGCAGGTAAATTATCAGTATCTTTTTCTTAACAAACTTATTTTGAATTATGTCTAATAGCTGTTTCTATCTCATTTGTAAATCAGATGAACTAAAACAAAAGTGTCTGTCAAAGGGAACAGAGAATGATATAAAAGTCTATATTAGGATATGCACAGGTCCTGCCATTTTTATCTGGGAGTCAGAAATTCATATTTCATATTCATTGTTCATATTTAAAAATACCATGACTTAAAAATAGCATAATAAGGTAAGCATGATAAAGCAAGAGCATAACAGTGAGTGTGATGCTAGGGTACGCTCGAGTAAAAAGAAGCATCAATTTCTCTTGGTTACAGCATAGTCAGGCCCATGATTTAATCCAGAGATGTGTACAGTTAGAAGGTCTTCAGCACTTTAGCACACCCTGCAAGCCCCAGCCTACTGGAATTTTCCTGGTTTGTGGGGCTGTACAGGGGTTCTGATTTGGTCTGTTGAAACTAGAGATGAGACCAAATTAAAACCCACCATCTGAATATCTTCAGATTTTACAGCTTGGGTCTTGTCTCTAGTAGAAACTGAGATATTCCCCCCTCCCCTCAGCCCCAGTTTCATTAGAGCCAATTAAGTGGACATTCTGGCCACCTCACCACACCTGCACTCTGCTGCTGCTTTCCTTTTGCCTCATCCACGCATACTCCTGTTGTCTTGCCTCCCTTGTCCTTGTAGCTCAATGTGCCCTTCTTATCACAATGCAGTATTGTGTCCATCTTTAGCAGGGACATAGCTGAGTGGGATTGCCAAAGTTCCAGCCCCTCCAAAGTAATTTGGTGTTACGTGTCCAGATGCTGCTCTTTTGATTTTCTTTCATACTGAAGTAGGGAGAAAGATTAGTATCCAACTTCCTCTCTTCAAAGGGAGCCATTGTTCTGGAATCAAGCTGAAAAGAAAACCCAACAAGTCACCTTGAGAGAGAGAACTCAGAGCGACATTTCATTACCATGAGGTCTTTGTGCTCATTTGTCTCCTCTGCAGCCTTTTGTCTCACCTGCCAAGGCTCTGAGAGTGGGCCAACCGAATTTCTTTCAACAGCAGTTGCAGTCGGAAGCATAGATGTCATTTTCCTTATAATTTTGTGTCCTTGCCATAATGCTTTGTTAGACAGTTGACTCTGATACAAGACAACTCCATTTTGACTACCACTATAAATACACAGAGCTGCTAAATGCAGTGTTGCCAAATCTCATAATTTTATTGTGACTTTCACAGTATTTGGTGTTTTTCTTATAACCTCAGCTGTTGGAATCAAGAGATTACATGAGAATGTCAGCTGTCATTATGTAAAAAATAAGATTTTTACTGGAGCTGTCGATTAATCACAGTTAATTAAAATTAATTGTGATTAATTGCAGTTTTAATCACACTTAAACAATAGACTACCAATTGAAATTTTATTAAATATTTTTGGATGTTTTTCTGCATTTTCAAATATATTTATTTCAGTTACAACACAGAATACAAAGTGTACAGTGCTCACTTTATATTATTTTTTTACAAACATTTGCACTGTAAAAATAAGACAGTATTTTTCAGTTCACCTCATACAAGTACTGTAGTGCAATCTCTTTATCATGAAAATGCAACTAACAAATGTAGATTTTTCTTGTTGTTACATAACTGCACTCAAAACCAAAACAATGTAAATCTTTAGAGCCTGCAAGTCCACACAGTCCTACTTCTTGTTAAGCCAGTCGCTAAGACAAACAAGTGTGTTACATTTATTGAAGATAATGCTGCCCTCTTCGTATTTACAATGTCACCTGAAAGTGAGAACAGACATTTGCAATGCACTTTTGTAGCCAACATTACAAGGTATTTATGTGCCAGATTTGCTAAACATTTGTATGCCCTTTCATGTTTCAGGCGCCATTCCAGAGGACATGCTTCCATGATGATGACGCTCATTAAAAAAAATGTGTTAATTAAAATTGTGACTGAACTCCTTGCGGGAGAATTGTATGTCTCTGGCTCTATTTTATCCACATTATGCCATATATTTCGGATGATGACTCAGCATGTTGTTCATTTTAAGAACACTTTCACTGCAGATTTGACAAAACACAAAGAAGGTACTAATGTGAGATTTCTAAAGATAGCTACAGCACTTGACCCAAGGTTTAAGAACTTGAAGTGCCTTCCAAAATCTGAGAGGGAAGAGGCATGGAGCATGCTTTCAGAAGTCTTAAAAGAGCAAAACTCCGATGCTGAAACTACAGAACCCAAACCACCAAAAAAGAAAATCAACCTTCTGCTGGTGGCATTTGACTCAAATGATGAAAATAAATATGCGTCGGTCCACACTGCTTTGCATTGTTAGCAAGCAGAACCTGTCATCGGCATGGAGGTATGTCCTTTGGAATGGTGAATAAAGTATGAATGGACATATGAGTCTTTAGTGCATCTGGCCTGCAAATATCTTGTGATGCTGGCTACAAAAGTGCTATTCAAACGCCTGTTCTCACTTTTAGGTGATGTAAACAAGAAGTGGGCAGCATTCTCTCCTGCAAATGTAAACACACTTGTTTGTCTTAGCGATTAGCTGAAAAAGAAGTAGGGCTGAGTGGACTTGTAGTCTAAAGTTTTACATTGTTTTATTTTTGAATGCAGTTATTTTTTGTAGATAATTCTACATTTGTAAGTTCAACTTTCATGATAAAGAAATTGCACTACAGAACTTGTATTAAGTGAATTGAAAAATACATTTTTTTTGTTTTTTACAGTGCAACTATTTGTAATACAAATAAATATAAAGTGAGCATTGTACACTTTGCATTCTGCGTTGTAATTGAAATCAATACATTTGAAAATGTAGAAAACATCCAAAAAATTTAAATAAATAGTATTCTATTATTGTTTAACAGCGTGATTAATGACGATTAGTTTTTTAATTGCTTGACAGCCCAAATTTTTACCCAACTGTCAGGGGATTGGTGTCCAAGCCTGGCAGAACCACATAATGGCAATACTCTGGACTGTGTTGCCCAGTGGCAAGTCTGTAACTGGAGCTGGGGGGAACCTGGGTCCTCCTTGCTCCACTGGGTTCCAGCACAGGGCCCAGTAAATTGTAGTTCAAAATATTTGGCATGGGGTGGGATGGGCCTGTGTCTGCAACCTGGACCACTTCTTATCCTGGCTTTGGTTCCTCTGTTGGAGGCACTGGTTCGTTTCAGAGTCCCCTCTGCAGTCCCCTGTGGTTGCGCCCTGTAAAGTCTTCCTCTCTCAGTCACAGCTTGTCATTGTCAGCCTCCATGGTTGAAGGGCCTGCAGCAACCAAGCAGTGGGGCCTGGTCCTGGCCATGTGGAGCCTCAGCGGCTTCTCGGCAGAAGCCTGCACTACACAACTGTTCTCCTTTGTGGTCTGACTAGACTGATCTGAGCTGCTTCCTTTTGAGCTCAGTCTCCACTGGAAGTATGCCCAGCAGAGGAGCTGGCCATGGCTTTCTGGGTCCAGAGCTGCTCCTTAACCTTAACCTCCCCACTGCAGGGCTTGTACACCCCATCACACCAACAAACACAAAATTAATATGCCCATATAAAATCGAGCATGCCAAAGCACTGAGTAATATATTGTAAGGGGTCCTGTACTTCCCAGGAGATGATCTGATAGGAAAGACATCTCTAAATTGTATAGTTCTGTGAATAAGCAATGCTTTTCTAATAAACACAATGCCTTTGTTTAATATTTTTTCTTGCATTAATCATTTTCAAATAATCAGCACTGGGGAGCTGTGGAAGAAGGCTTGAAGAACAGCCAGATACAAGACTTTCTGTATTCTGTGGATAAATTTGTGGGTACCTTGTCATCAGCAAGACAGAATTTAGAAGATAAAATTCAGCTGCAGAAGGTGGATATTGAGAGCTACCTCAACAACTTGCATAACCCTTCTGACTACATAACAGCAGGTCAGTAATCTCTAAAGGAGAAATATTATGTGATCCAAAACAAAACATGGAAATGAGAATATTTGTGGGAACAGAGATGTTCCATGTTCTTTATGCTGTTAGCGATGATTTCCCTTAAAAGGTTTATTGTCCTCTTCCTTAGAGCTATATTTCTTCTTCTGCTTGATCTTAGAAGTGGAGTATAATTCCAAGTTTATGATCTTGAAAATTACTGAGATGTGATAAAATCAGCACTATGACCATCCAGTTCTGCAGGGTGAGGGAAGCTCAATAAGGTGGGGTTGGAGAGGATAGCATAGAAAGGAGGATCAGCTGCTACATATGGAATGCTCCTTACTTTCGTTAATCCTCAGGTACACTATGTACACTATGGCTCTGAGATCCATGAATTGGAAGGGGGCATAGCTGGATCAGAGGGCTTGACTTGGGGTATGGCCCCTCTCTACAACATTGGCCTCCCCTCTCTGCCCCCCCCTTCCTTGTTATCACATGACATTTCAGTGTAAAATAATGCTGAGCCAATCAGCATTATCATATCCCTTGCTACGTACTAAAACCCTCTTAATGGGAATGTTTTGGGGCAGCTGCCAGTAAAAAACAAACAAACCAAAAACCTATGGCAGCAGGGCTACTTACTAAGGGATCCTGAGTCACCGAGTGCCCTGCTCTCCAGTGGATGGCACAAGGTCTGAAAGATTTCCCTCTGGATCTTAGGTAAGCTGCATGTTTGAAGGGCCAGGAGCCCTGGTCATAGTGCAGAGGGCAAACTCTACACTGTCTCTGCAGATGGAACAATCTGAAAGATCTTTTGATTTGAAACATGCAGAGTTTTCTGGTCCCTATGTGGATTGTCTTCCACCTTTGGGATAATGTGGCCCTCTGACTTCACTGGAGGATGAATGAAAAGAGATGGCGGGGAAAGAGAGAACCCTTGTTTAACCACAAGTAGAGTTATTAACTAAATATGGTTAATGTATCAGTAGATTAATTTAAATTGTTAGTTAGATAGGCTTGGCATTTTTGTTGGATATGAAAATCCCACATGAAAAATGCAGTAGTATTCCAGTGCCTTTTAAGTATACATCTGATTTTGAAGTTATGCCTGTGCTAATGGGGATCAAGCCTAAGGTCCTCCCTCAGTTTTATTTCATTTGACTTTGTTGGGAATTTGTGGAATTTCCCTGGGTATGGACTGAGCAAACCCCGCACAAGGACTTTAGGATGTATTCCTAACAAATGAGGATTGCAGGGAATATACACTGTAGGAGCTCCCTGCATGGCAGTGTACAGAGGGTAAAGAGGTGGGTGGCAAGGGAGGGAAAAACAGTGGCAAGATAGAGGATCTGCTGCATGGATTCTCTAGTCACCTGCCCCAGGATTGGGATGAATGGTGGGCTACTTTGGACTAAAGAAGCCTTCTGAAGTCAGCTCTGCATCCAATCTGGAGCCAGGCAGTGAGAATTCTTCTACAGAACATTTAAATCTGTGTATGTTTCTTGGCATTTATTAGTAGTATGCAATTTTTATCTTGTGGTTTTGAAGGCAGTAACATCGAGGTAATTGAGAAACTTGAGGGAGTGCTAATAATTTGGATCAAACAGATTGGACAAATTTTGGTGGAAAGTGAACAAATGAGAAAAGAAGCCGATGACATTGGCCCAGCTGCTGAACTGGAACACTGGAAATCGAGGATGGCATCATTTAACAGGTTAAAACATTGCATTATTTCTCCTGCAGGCTAAAGGACATTTTGTTTATAAACATGAACTGTCACTAGAAGAAAAATATTAAAATTTATTCTTTTTTTCAAAGCCTTTTAGATGAGATCAAGAGTCCAAGAGTAAATAAAGTTCTAAGTATTCTTCAGGCAGCAAAATCGAGACTATTAAAGCAGTGGAAAGAACTGGTAATGACTGTGCTTTTAACAGAAATAATTTTAAGTCAATTAAAAACATGCTGCTGCGCTTATGCTACATTTGGAAATGAACCCACGTTGCTAATAATAGTTTGGGGATGAGGGTTTTTATGTATTGGGCTTTATTCTCTCTTTGATGTAAAAATGTAATACCAATTCTCTGCATTTGGAGTCAAGCACACATATCGGGGGAGCAACTCTATCTCATACATTGCCAGTTACACAGATATCTACACAGGACTATGCGATTGCCAGGAATGGGACAGAGGAGGTATTCGCTACAGGCCCAAACTAGTATTACCTAGGGCACTTACTACATCAGACATATGGACACCTGATGCAAACTTAACAATGCAAATTCAGACAGTCCAGAAAAACAGACTCACAAGCCATGTGCAGGGGACCTGAGATTCAAAAGCCACTGCATGCACCAGTAGAGGAGATTATGGCAGACCTGCTGTTTCTGCCCATCAAGATCTTCTACTCCTTAAAGTGTGGATCTGCTTTGAGAATAATCTGTGGAAAAATGGTACCTTCTTACTCAACTAATCTTGCTATGTGTACTCAAGGGTAATTTCTGCTGACTTTTGTGGTAAAAATAGTTTTTGATCTGTTATCACTGCAGAACCAACACATGTAAGAGATAGTGAGCTGGATTCCATTTCTTCCTGTGCAGCATCAACAGAATTATTTATCAAGTTCAAATCAGTTAGACGTGTATAAGCTGTTGTAGACAAAATGGATACACAGATGTCACTGAGGGCCTGCTTTATTAAGGTGATAAGTGTATAAGAAAGGAAGAAGCCAGTCTATTTTAGATCCTAAGCTGGTTTTGCAGGGCTGGCAGTTAGAAAAATAAACCATCTCTATGTACATTGAACACATTCAATATTGCCAGCCCTGAACATTCAAACATTATGAGTCAGGCTGCCAAAACCATGATATTGGCTAAAAAATCATAAGATTTTACAAAGTGATAACATTGTGCTCTGTTTATTTGCCTCCTAGTTTTTGAGCTTTTAGGGATTATGTTTTCAAGATTTTTTTTTTTTTTAAACCATGAGGACTAGAAATTTACTTTAATATATGTCAGCTGAAATTCTGTTGAAATCTCATGACTATAGGAGCTGTCTTGTGATAAATTCATGATAGTTGCCAACACTGCTTTGAAAAATATACAGCCGAAAGGCAATAAACATCGGAATGCCATTTTTACACTTACTTTACAGAGTAGAATTGTAGTTTAATCAGGCAAAATTCTGTTAACTTCAGTGAGGAGTTTTTCCTAAATTGGGATGTATAGTCCTGTCCAAAAGCTGCTGATCATCAGGTAGCAGTTATTAAATCTAGAGTGGGGCAGATCTTGCCAATTCTTACTCCAACAAATTGTCTCATAGATTTCAGTGGGAGTACTTTTATGAGTAAAGGTTTGCAGGATTGGCCCCTGTATTCATTCTTCTTTTAGTAATATGCATTGGAAAGGTAGTGAGCCCACAGAGGTCATGGGTGGGCAAACTTTTTGGCTCCAGGGCCACATCTGGGTGGGGACATTGTATGCAGGGCCATGAGTGTAGGGCTGGGGCAAGGGGTTGGAGTGCAGGAGGGAGTGTGGGGTGTCAGATGGGGTGTGATGTGCAGGAAGGGACTCAGGGCAAGGGATTGGGGTGCAGGTGTGTGTGGTGCAGGAGGGGGCTCCGAGCAGGGGGTTGGGGTGCAGGGTGCGGCAGAGGCCTCAGGGCAGGGGGTTAGGGTGCAGGAGTGGTTTGTCGGGGGCTCAAGGCAGGGGACTAGGGGCCTAAGGACAGGGGGTTGGGGTGCGGAGTCCAGGAGGGGCTTGGGGTATGGACTCCGGCCCAGCGTCACTTACCTCGAGCAGCTCCGGGGTGGCAGCAGCGTGCAGAGGGGCTAAGGCAGGCTCCCTGCCTGCCCTGGCCTTGAGCTGCTCCTGGAAGTGCCAGCATGTCCAGCAGTGGCTCCTGGGATAGGGTGAGGCAGGTGACTCTGCCGTGTGCTGCCCTGCCTGTGGGTACCACCCCCAAGCTGTCATTGGCCACGGTTCCCTGTTCCCGGCCAATGGGAGCAGCAGGGGGAGGTGTCTGTAGGTGAGGGCAGTGCACGGAGCCTTCTGCCCCCACCAGGGCCGCAGGGACATAGTGCTGGCCGCTTCTGGGAGCGGCACAGGGCCAGGGCAGGCAGGGAGCCTGCCTTAGCTCAGCTGCACCACGAGGCTGGCAATTCCGTGGGCTGGATTGAAAGCCAGATCTGACCCACGGGCCGTAGTTTGCCCTCCCCTCACTTAAATGCTATTAATTTTAGTTGCCTTTTCCCTTTCAGGATGGTAATGTAACAAATGCTGCCAATGAAGCTAAAGACAATGTAAAATATTTATATACACTGGATAAGTTCTTTGGTCCACTTGGTAAAGCCTCACCTGTAAGTATTTTTTTTTTTAATAAAGCATTTAGACAGTCTGAAACTTAGAAAAGAAAAAAGAGCTGTTATTCCCAGTGGGAGAATGAGTCTCCCTTTCCATTTTCAAATGTAGTGCCCGAACAATTGTTGAGTTGAATGTATAGATTTCAAAGAACTCCCAGAAATGGAAAAATACTGCTTCTCATGCAGGGCTGGCTCCAGGGTTTTTGCCGCCCCAAGTGGTGGAGGAAAGAGAAGAAGAAGAAGAAAAAAAAAAACTGCGATCAGCAGCACTTCAGCTTTACCGCCGCTTCATTCTCTGGTGGCGGGTCCTTCCCTCCGAGAGGGACCAAGGGACTAGCCACTGAATTGCCGCCGAAGAGCCAGATATGCCGCCACTTCCCCTTGACCACCCCAAGCACCTGCTTGCTAAGCTGGTGCCTGGAGCTGGCCCTGTTCTCATGTAGCAGACGTCTGCCATTGCAGGTGCTAATGCAGAGGCAGGAACAAATCAGGGTGATATTCTCCCAAGTCCCACCCACTGCTGGTGCTGAAAGGAACTGCCATTGATAGTAAATTGTGCAGAACTGTCTAATATGATTGTCCCTTTAGTTCCTTGTGTGCATCTCTTCAAGGTTTGCAGTAGGTTTTCATATTTACTAGTTTTTAGGAAATTTGAATTGCTCATTTTTTCCTTTCCCGTTTGTGTCTTAGGCAGCAATAGTGGAGCACATACCCAGCTTAATGAACAGTATTCGTATGATTTACAGTACATCACCATACTATAATACATCAGAACAGATGACTTCTCTTCTCCTCAAAATCACTAACCAGATGATTAATACATGCAAGATATATCTAAGTGAAGGTGTTTTGAAAATCTGGGACCTGGACAGGTAACATGACCTCTTACTAGTTTTACCTTCTTCTTTAGTTAAGACTAATAGAAAATTCATAGGTTAAATATAAACATTATTACAAAGTAATATTGTGTAAGCCCTGATTCAGCCAAGTAACTAAGTTTTTAATTTTCAGCATGTGAATGCTTCCATTCACTTCAGCGGGAATACTCAGAGTGCATAATGTTAAGCACATGTGTAAGTCTCTGCTGGATCAGGGCTTGTACATATAGATTGCTATTAAAATGCAAATAGAACAATTAAAAACGCTAGTGTTTTGTCGTCATGACTTTCTTGATGCTAAGCACACTCAGACAGAGGAAACTAGGAGTAGGAACAAAGAGGTTCTTCGGAGAGAAAACCCTAGGGACAGACAAGCTGAGAAAGCTTAAGCTCAGGTTTATGCTTTGTGTGTACATCAGTCAACAGTAAAGGCAAACACTACGAAGGGGGTAAGTTTGCACCATATTCAGTGTGGGTGTGTACTCTATTATTAATGGGTCCCAATGTCTATTATTAATGGTTCCCAATCCTGCTGGAAAGGTATAACAAGTAACAGGGGTCTGTTTTGGGACCGGTTCTGTTCAATAGCTTCATCAACGACTTAGATGTCGGCATAGAAAGTACGCTTATTAAGTTTGCAGACGATACCAAACTGGGAGGGATTGCAGCTGCTTTGGAGGACAAGGTCAAAATTCAAAATGATCTGGA